>NC_057812.1:472255740-472345355 GCF_018294505.1 Triticum aestivum | reverse complement strand
TCTCTCTCACGGCCGAACACCACCGTCGCCGCCGTTCACCTTAGCAACCGTCTCCGGCCACCCCTCGCTCCCCCGACTAGCTCAGGAGCTCTGCCTCGACTCCCTCTTCCTCCCCACCGCTCCACGGGCCTCCGGAAGCCCTGCATCGCCGCCTACGTCGCCGTTCCCCTCCTCGGGCTCCGACCACCGTCGCCGTCGATTCGCCGTCTCCAGCGTGTCCCCGAGCCCGCTTCGACGCCCACTGCAACCGCGGTGAGCTACGCCACCGTTTCCCCCTCTTCTCCCCCTCGTTCCCTCACCGTAGCCTCCTCCCCACCACGGCCGAACCTCCGCCGTCGCCGAGCTCGCCGTCGACGCAGCTCCGGTGACCATTTGGTCACCCCGGCGAGTCCAACGAGTTCGTAAGGCCCCGTAGAGCATCCCTAGCGCCTCGCTTCGCTCGCCTTCGAGCTCCAACCCCGTTCCCGTGCACGACCGAACCCCGGCGGCCGCAGCCGAGCTCGCCGTCGTCGATTCCGGCCACCTCCGGCACGGCCACCACCACCATTCGATGCGCGGGAGCAAGGGCTCTCCAACGAGCCCAAGCACGGCCTCGCCCGTGCCCTGTAGCGCGATCCCGCAACGCGCCGCCGTCTCGGGCCTCGCCGGCGTCTTGTCGCCGGTGGGGTTGACCTGTCTGACCTGGGGTTTGACCCCCCCAGGGTCACTGATGCGTGGGCCCCGTCGGCCAGGTGGACATCATTAGCGCTAATCACTGTTAGTCAACCCCCTGACACTGACCAGTGGGCCCCAGCGCCACTAACCCCTAATTAGGATTAATTTAATCCTGTTAAGCCCCTCCGTCACTGACGTGTGGACCCCACACGTCAGGTTTGACTCCAGCCAGCCGCAGTTGACCACTGATGTCATGCTGACATCATGCTGGCGCAATATTTATATTTCTGGATTTAATTTAAATCAGGAAATTCCAGAATATTAATTAAACTTCAAAAATTCATAACTTTTATTCTGTAACTCCAAATTGGACAAATTATATATGAAAAATGATCAGAAAAATCCAATCTATCCATCTGTACTATTTTCATGCATGATCAAACAAGTTAAATTGATGTTTTCCACAGAACAAGGAAAAGCACTTTAAGAAGCCATATTTGAATTTGAAATTTGAATCTTTGATTCAAATTTTTTCAAACCCTTCTGGTTTTATCTGCATTAGCCCAACACACTCATATTGCCATGTCTCATGCATGCATCATATTGTTGCACATTGTTTGGTGATGGTTGTGTATCGGTGTTCCTTGCGACAGGTTCTGCCTCCGAGGAGTACCGTGATTACCCTAACGAAGAACCGTATCAGTGCATCGAACCATCAGGCAAGCAACCAACCATTTGATCATATCGATACAATCCCATGATCTCGCTCCTGCTCTCCTTTACTGCATTAAGACAACGCATTTCAAACTGCTGTGTGCTACGGTAGTTGAACCCATTTCCTCTGCATGACCTGTCATTGCCACAGTAACTAGATGAAACCCACTAGCATGTGTAGGAGTTGATTGAGCCATATGTATGTGTTGTTCCTACCTTGCTATGCCTGCTATGCTTAGAGTCGTGTCAGGTCTGGTTCATCTGGGTGGTGGCTAGAGTGAAATGATTATGTCGGTAATGAGAGTGGTGCGGTGAACACGATTTGGTAAAGGTATCAATGAGAGGCCATGTAGGAGTACATGGTGGGTTGTTTCATTGAAGCCGACCTTAAGCACTGAGATCTGTATGTGTGATTTAAGATACAGCTACTACCATGCATTGGGCCCTGAAATATGACCCCGCTCGACTTCTTATTCACCCTAGCTCTCTGTCCAGGAGTTGCAAGTAGTTTCTGGTGTTTGTAGCCTACTGGAGGCCGTGGACAGCGTTGACCGTAGGGGTGGGCTGTGATGCGGTAGGTACGTGGCCGGGTGTACCGAATACCCGTTAGGTATCTCGGGAACCCTGTTCACATCGTTCGGGGCCGTATGGGAAACCTCGGCCGGACTCCCTGCGGATGGAACCTGAATAGGCGATAAACCTGGACTAGAGGCTTAAGTGTTTAGGTAGGTCGTGGTCTACACCCACGTCGGTTTTCGCTTGAAGTCTGCCGAGCACATGTCGTGTGCAGACGCTAAGTGGTGGAAACATGTATGAAGAAGTACACCCCTGCAGGGTTATCATGATCTATTCGAATAGCCGCGTCCGCGGTAAAGGACTACTTGGTTGCCTATACAGTTCATAGACAAGTAAATGGAAACTACTAAAAGCCTCAAGATAAGTGTGAGTGCCGAGGATGGCTCTTCCATAGGAAGACGGAGGTGGATCCTCGGTAGTGTATTGAATTGGTGAGTAGTGGACTCGTGTGCGCTAAACCATTTTAAGTGGGAGTACCGTAGGATAGTCTAGCCAAGAGTCAAAGCTGGCTTGCTGCAATAACTCCACCAACCCTTCTTGATACTATGCATGTATGTAGGATCTGATGTAAGTCTTGCTGAGTACCTTTGTACTCATGTTGCTACAATTTACATTTTTTACAAAAGACGCTGCAACCCCTTCTGATGGGTTCTATGTAGACGTTGACATCAACGAGTAGGCTAAAGACCCAGGTGGTGACCCTGAGCTTGTGAAGGACCACGTAGTATAGCTAGGCTTTCCAAGCCTCTTTTATTTTACTAGTTGTCTGTACTCAGACAAGTTACTTCCGCTGCTGGTTTGTATGACTGTATGACTTGTATGTTGGGTCGTGAGACCCGTATCTTTGTGTATGTTATGTATGGCTCCCTGAGCCTTAAATAAAGTACTTGTGTTGTAGAGTCATGTTGTGATGCTTCGTTGTATTTGCACATATCGAGCATATTGTGTGTATGATTGAAATGCTTGGTATGTGTGGGATCTGACTACCTAGTTGTTTATCTTTAGTAGCCTCTCTTACCGGGAAATGTCTCCTAGTGTTACCGTTGAGCCATGGTAGCTTGCTACTGCTCTGGAACACTTAGGCTGGCCGGCATGTGTCCTTCTTCGTTCCTGTGTCTGTCCCTTCGGGGAAATGTCACGCTTTGAGTACCGGAGTCCTGTTAGCCCGCTACAGCCCGGTTTACCGAAGTCCTGCTAGCCCAGTGCTACAGCCCGGACCCACTTGCTGATGACCGACACGTTCGAAGCTGGGTCATGGATGCCTGTCCTTGTAAGTCTGTGCCACTTTGGGTTTACGACTAGTCATGTCAGCCCGGGCTCCTTATCATATGGATGCTAGCGACACTATCATATACGTGAGCCAAAAGGCGCAAACGGTCCCGGGCAAAGGTAAGGCGACACCCGTGGGGATACCGTGCGTGAGGCCGCAAAGTGATATGAGGTGTTACCGGCTAGATCGATGTGACATCGAGTCGGGGTCCTGACAGCGTTGGTATCAGAGCCGGACTGCCTGTAGGTTCTCCAAGCCAAACTGGTCGATGTTGAGTCTAGAAATTCTTTAGTTATATGTAGGGGAATTGTTTGTGGGTTGGAACGTAAGGCTCTTTTTACTCCTTTATCTTATGACATTCTGATCTGAGTCAGTCCATTCTTCCACCGGGGGTTAAGGAATTAGGGTCTGTTCTCTCTATCAGGATCACGTGTTACTAATCAGTAGTACCTTATAAGTTTGATGGATACAAGCCTAGTTCAGTTCTACTACCACATTATGTTGTTAGAATGGATTCAGAACTTTGATATGATGATGATGAGTGTGTATGTAATCCTTTGTCAAATGTCTCAAAATCCTTCTTGAGCATTTACAGCTGTTATGCTGCCGAAATTTTGCTAGAAATTCTAATGCCTTTGCATTATGATTGTGCTTTCAGATGGCCACTCGCGACCTCAATCAAGTGGTTCGCCTGACTCGATGCCTAGATGTACCCGGCCATACTGCTAAGTTGGTCAGGGTAATGACTGAGGCTGGATACCGCTGGTATCCCGAGTACACGGTCGAAGAGCAATTCCGAGACTTTAATCAAAGCCAGTATCTCTGCACTGTCAGGATATTTCCATCTTATCCTGGATCCACCGAGCCTCTTCACTGCTCCTATGGACTCGGGGTTACTATTGAGATGGCTGTGCAGGATGCCGCCTACTCTATGATGACCATTATGCGAGTCAGATCTGGTCTATTTCGGGACTCTGATTTCCGGTATATGCCAGGATCACTTCCGGGAGCACAAGGGTATCTCCAGGCTATCTATGCTGACCCCACTCAGGAGGATTCACGGACTCGCACCACTGCTGAGATGCTCGAGGATAAGGACCGTGAAAATCGGGCCTTAAGGTTAGAGCTCTTCAATACCCGTGCTGACCACTGGGCCACTTTGACTCGGTTCGCACCGGCGGTGCAAGCTGGATATTCAGATATGCGCGATCTCTATCCTGTGAGATCTGCTCTACCAGACGTGATGGTTTGGCGTGATGTAGGAGGCATCACCCCACCTCGCGGTCCCCGCAGGCCACCGTCTGTTGGTCCACGACCTCATCCTAGCCCCTATGGTCCACAAGCTCCGCGAGATCGTCTGTTTCCGGATGACCATGTTGAGCTTCCAGGCTATGGAGGTGACTTCTACGAGGACTACTACGGATCGGTCCGAGTTAGTGGTAGTGTCACTAGTTCGCACTAGCTGTGTCGTCTATCGTCCCGCATGACTCGTGGGATATGACCTAGTTTGTACCCTTTCCGGAGGTGTAGAAAAATAATGTATAGGAGCTTGGAATGCCTCCGATGAGATGTAATCCTTTTTCTCACCGTAATAGTACTTTGTTTGGTCTTGTACTAAACCCGGTATGGTGTGTATGACGATGGAATAAAAGAAGCAGTTTCTGTATCTACCATGTCATACGGATGATCATCTTGCATTTCGAGTTATTCCTTACATTTTATATCCTATGTCGGAATTTTATCATCCTGACTAAATCTTTGTCATGTTTACCTAGGATGGTCAACACGCGCACTAACCCTGCTCCTCAAGAGCAGGCCGAAGGCAGTGAAGTCAGGGATGCAAATCTGCCTCATCCTCCTTCCCTAGCCGAGGTTATGATGGAAGCTGAGAGAAACAAGCGGGAGACCAACCGTTTGTTGGAGCGTATTGAACAGAACACAGCACACCATCAGAGGACTAACGTGGTGTCACTCGGTGATTTTATCAAATTGCATCCACCCATGTTCCACCACTCCGTCGAGCCTCTCGACGCTGACGACTGGCTTCGCAGTATCGCTCACAAACTGCGTTCTGCGCTGGTAGAGGAGGCTGACAAGGTCACCTTTGCTGCATATCATCTTGAAGGCCCCGCCAGTCTATGGTGGGAGAATTATGGAGCTATGCGCCTAGCGGGCCATGTCACTACTTGGGCTGAATTCAGCGAGGCTTTCCGTGAACATCACATTCCGGAGGGTCTCATGGACCGTAAACGTGAAGAATTTTGCAGTTTCACCCAAGGCCGACTTTCTGTGGATGCTTACAGCAGGGAGTTTGGTAATCTCGCACGATATGCAACTGAGGAAGTGTCTACTGATGCCAAGAAGCAAGCAAGGTTCCGTAAGGGCCTTAGTCCTGAGCTTCGTCGCGACCTCCGTCTGCATGAGTGCACGTCTTTCCAGAAACTTGTCAACAAAGCCATCAGTGCTGAAACTGGTCAGACTGACTATGACGCAACACGCAAGCATGGCCGTGACATGGGTTCCTCATCCGGTGCTGGTCCTCAGAAGCGCCGCGTGTGGGTACCCAACACCGCCCTGCCACCCAGGTTCACACCGAGGCCATCTTTCCAGGCGCCTCGCCCTGTTCAACAGTCTGCACCGGCCAAGCCCTATGGGGGTCCAACCAATAATGCTCCTCCACGTACCAGTTCCGTGACTTGTTTCAAGTGTGGGGAATCTGGTCACTATATGCGTGAGTGTCCCCAGACCAACCCCAATCAATCTGCTAAAGCTGTTGGCCGTGGCAAGCCGACAGGAAAAGTATTCCACGCCAAACCGGTCACCGCTTCACGTGGCCATGTCAACTGTATCTCTGCCGAAGAAGCTCAAGAGGATCCCAACGTCGTTCTCGGTACGCTTCTTGTTAACTGCCACCCGGCATCTGTTCTTTTCGATACAGGAGCCTCTCATTCATTTATATCCGAGAACTATGCTCGTTTGCATAACGTCGCATTCTGTGACATGCCATCCACTATGGAAATTTCTACTCCCGGGTCTAGATGGCAGACCTCTAGGGTAAGTTATGGAAATGAAATCCAAGTCGACAGACTTGTTTTCCTTGCATCGTTGATAGCCCTTAAATTTTCAGATATTAATATCATTTTAGGTATGGACTGGATGTCAGCTCATCAAGCCAAAATTGATTGCTTCTCTAGGACTGTTCAACTCACCCATCCTTCGGGGAAGATAGTCAATGTCTTGACCCGCTTAGCCAAGCGACAATTATATTCTCTTAACGCCAGCCCTTTGCCAGACCTTGAGGACGTTCCGGTAGTCCGTGACTTCCCGGATGTCTTTCCAGAGGAATTGCCAGGTGTTCCACCTGACAGGGATGTTGAGTTCGTAATAGACCTCATCCCCGGAACCGTTCCGATTGCTAGAAGACCTTATAAGATGGCACCCTTAGAACTAGCCGAGCTTAAGAAACAACTCGATGAGTCCTTGAAAAAGGGTTTCATCCGACCTAGCTCATCTCCGTGGGCTTGCCCCGTCCTATTCGTCAAGAAGAAGGATGGTACGGACCGGATGGTTGTAGATTACCGACCTGTCAATTTGGTCACAATCAAGAACAAATATCCACTTCCCAGGATCAACGATCTGTATGATCAGCTCGCTGGATCCTCAGTCTTCTCCAAGATGGATTTGAGGTTGGGCTACCATCAAATCAAAATCAGAAACGGGGACATTCCTAAAACGGCCTTTGTTACTCGTTATGGCCAATACGAGTACACCGTCATGTCCTTCGGTTTAACCAACGCTCCAGCCACCTTTTCTCGGTTAATGAACTCAATCTTCATGGAGTATTTGGATAAATTCGTCGTGGTTTACCTCGATGATATACTCATCTACTCCAAGAACGAGGAAGAACATGCCGAACATCTAAGGCTAGTGTTGAAGAAACTTCGAGAGCATCGCCTTTATGCCAAATTTTCTAAATGTGAATTCTGGTTGTCAGAAGTGACCTATCTGGGTCATGTAATATCTGGTAAAGGTATTGCTGTTAACCCTGAGCGAGTGCAAGCCGTCCTTAATTGGACTCCACCTGAATCGGTCAAGCAAGTTCGGAGTTTTCTGGGCTTAGCGAGCTATTGTCGTCGCTTTGTCGAGAACTTCTCCAAAGTTGCCAAACCTCTAACCGAACTCCTCAAGAAAGATAAGAAGTTCGAATGGACTCCACAATGTGAGCACAGCTTTCAGGAACTGAAAAGACGCCTGACTTCTACTCCCGTACTGGTACCGCCAGACTTCTCCAAAGACTTTGTTATCTACTGCGACGCCTCGCGACAAGGACTAGGTTGCATTCTCATGCAAGATCGACACGTAATTGCTTACGCTTCACGGCAATTGCACCCACATGAGGAGAATTATCCTACTCATGATCTAGAGCTTGCAGCCGTAGTCTATGCACTTAAGACCTGGCGACATTACCTCCTCGGTAATCATTGCGAAATATTCACTGATCACCAAAGCCTGAAGTACATTTTCACCCAACCGGATTTGAATCTCAGGCAAAGACGTTGGGTTGAGTTGATCACAGACTTCGACTTAGGAATAACCTATACCCCAGGGAAAGCCAACGTCATGGCTGATGCGCTAAGTCGTAAATCTTATTGTAACAACCTGATGTTACAACAAAGTCAACCGCTTCTCCATGAGGAATTTCGGAAGCTTAACCTTCACATTGTTCCTCAAGGTTATCCTTCCACCTTGGTAGCAAAACCTACCCTTACGGATCAAATCATCGCTGCCCAAAAGCGAGATAAGGGAATTTCTAAAATCAAAGAGAACATTGCTAGCGGAGGTGCTAGTTGTTTCTCCACAAATGATCATGGTGTTGTGTACTTTGAGGACCGTCTAGTGGTTCCCAAGAACCAGCATCTACGGCAGTTGATCCTTAAGGAGGCTCATGAATCTCCTCTCACTATTCATCCCGGTAGTACTAAGATGTATCAGGACCTACGCCAGAGGTTCTGGTGGACTAGGATGAAGAGAGAAATTGCTCAGTATATTGCTAATTGCGACGTCTGTCGTCGCGTAAAAGCAGAGCATCAACGGCCTGCTGGCACCCTTCAACCCTTAGCTATTCCTGAATGGAAATGGGATAAAATTGGTATGGATTTCATTACCGGTTTTCCCAGGACCAAGAGAGGGAATAATGCTATTTTCGTCGTTGTCGATCGTCTTTCCAAAGTAGCCCATTTCCTACCTGTTCGTGAGAGTATAACCGCTAGCCAGCTGGGAGACTTATACATCTCCCGAATAGTGTCCCTCCATGGTGTTCCTTTGGAAATCAACTCGGATCGAGGAAGTCTTTTCACCTCGCGATTTTGGGAAAGTTTCCAAAATGCTATGGGAACCCGCCTCTCCTTTAGCACCGCTTTCCACCCTCAGTCAAGTGGTCAAGTGGAACGCGTCAACCAGATTCTAGAAGACATGCTTCGAGCTTCTGTTATCTCATTTGGAATGGATTGGGAGAAGTGCCTTCCATTTGCTGAATTCGCTTACAACAACAGCTATCAATCTAGCTTGGGTAAAGCCCCTTTTGAAGTTCTCTATGGACGACGGTGTCGAACACCCCTTAACTGGTCAGAGACCGGGGAAAGACAATTCTTTGGCCCGGATATGATTCAGGAAGCAGAAGAACAAGTTCGTATCGTTCGTGAAAAGTTGAAAACAACCCAATCTCGTCAAAAGAGTCAATATGACCGAAAACATAAGGCTATGACTTTCGAGGTTGACGAGAAGGCTTATCTTCGGGTCACCCCTCTGAAGGGAACCCATCGTTTTGGTATCAAAGGCAAATTGGCTCCTCGTTACATTGGACCTTTTCGCATTCTCGCCAAACGAGGAGAAGTTGCCTACCAGTTGGAACTACCTCCGCATCTCTCCAGAGTCCATGATGTCTTCCACGTTTCTCAACTCAGGCGTTGCTTCTCGGATCCTATCCGTGGAGTGGACCACGAAACGCTTGATCTCCAGGATAATCTTACATATCGAGAGTACCCCATCCGTATCCTCGATCAGGCCGAGCGTACCACTCGACGTCAGAACATCAAGTTCCTCAAAGTTCAGTGGTCTCATCATTCTGAGGATGAAGCAACTTGGGAAAGGGAGGATCGTCTTCGACTTGAGTATCCCGCCTTCTTCCCGGAGGAACCCAAATCTCGGGACGAGATTCTTTTGAGTGGGGGTGAGTTGTCACACCCTAGCTAGTCATGCATCAGAGTGTGTGCATCATGTTTAAAATTTCCATTTAACTTGAAATGGGGATCTGTGAAACCCTCAGAATCATTTTGAAAATGATCCAAATAAAAATTTCTCCAAAAGGGTCCAAGAAAATGCTCATGTTGCTCTCTGAAAATATTGGACAGAGATAAAAATCAAACCAATATTTTTAAGAGCTCATAGGTATTTATTTTGGGCTTTTGGAATTAATGCATAAATACTTGCATTGGAAATATATTAATTATATATATTAATATATGTCCAAATATTATGCCAATTATAAAGGAGCTCTGGAATAATATATCTAGCTCCTGCAAAAATTGGCATAAGTTAAATAAATGATTTAATATATTATTTAAATGAAAACAAATGTCAGAAATTAGAAAACAGAAAAAGAAATAACAGGAGGAGCTTACCTGGGCCCCTCCCTATGCGGCCCAGCCAGCTGGCCAGCCCAGCAAGCCAGCCCAGCCCACCACCGCCGTCGTCCTCCTGGCGCCAGTAGGCCAGGCGTGTGGCCGGCGCGCGCGCACGGCCGGAGCGCCACGCCACCAGCTCGTCTGCCTGCCTCCCCCGCCAGCGCGACGCCGCGGTGCTTCTTCTCGGTGCCGCCCCGATCCCCTGGCCTTATCCCCCCCCCCTCTCTCTCCCGTGCTGCTCTCTCTCCCTCTCTCTCACGGCCGAACACCACCGTCGCCGCCGTTCGCCTTAGCAACCGTCTCCGGCCACCCCTCGCTCCCCCGACTAGCTCAGGAGCTCCGCCTCGACTCCCTCTTCCTCCCCACCGCTCCATGGGCCTCCGGAAGCCCTGCATCGCCGCCTACGTCGCCGTTCCCCTCCTCGGGCTCCGACCACCGTCGCCGTCGATTCGCCGTCTCCAGCGCGTCCCCGAGCCCGCTTTGACACCCACTGCAACCGCGGTGAGCTACGCCACCGTTTCCCCCTCTTCTCCCCCTCGTTCCCTCACCGTAGCCTCCTGCCCACCACGGCCGAACCTCCGCCGTCGCCGAGCTCGCCGTCGACGCAGCTCCAGTGACCATTTGGTCACCCCGGCGAGTCCAACGAGTTCATAAGGCCCCGTAGAGCATCCCTAGCGCCTCGCTTCGCTCGCCTTCGAGCTCCAACCCCGTTCCCGTGCACGACCGAACCCCGGCGGCCGCAGCCGAGCTTGCCGCCGTCGATTCCGGCCACCTCCGGCACGGCCGCCACCACCATTCGATGCGCGGGAGCAAGGGCTCTCCAACGAGCCCAAACACGGCCTCGCCCGTGCCCTGTAGCGCGATCCCGCAACGCGCCGCCGTCTCGGGCCTCGCCGGCGTCTTGTCGCCGGTGGGGTTGACCTGTCTGACCTGGGGTTTGACCCCCCCAGGGTCACTGACGCGTGGGCCCCGTCGGCCAGGTGGACATCATTAGCGCTAATCACTGTTAGTCAACCTCCTGACACTGACCAGTGGGCCCCAGCGCCACTAACCCCTAATTAGGATGAATTTAATCCTGTTAAGCCCCTCCGTCACTGATGTGTGGACCCCACACGTCAGGTTTGACTCCAGCCAGCCGCAGTTGACCACTGACGTCATGCTGACGTCATGCTGGCGCAATATTTATATTTCTGGATTTAATTTAAATCGGGAAATTCCAGAATATTAATTAAACTTCAAAAATTCATAACTTTTATTCTGTAACTCCAAATTGGACAAATTATATATGAAAAATGATCAGAAAAATCCAATCTATCCATCTGTACTATTTTCATGCATGATCAAACAAGTTTAATTGATGTTTTCCACAGAACAAGGAAAAGCACTTTAAGAAGCCATATTTGAATTTGAAATTTGAATCTTTGATTCAAATTTGTTCAAACCCTTCTGGTTTTAGCTGCATTAGCCCAACACACTCATATTGCCATGTCTCATGCATGCATCATATTGTTGCACATTGTTTGGTGATGGTTGTGTATCGGTGTTCCTTGCGACAGGTTCTGCCTCCGAGGAGTACCGTGATTACCCTAACGAAGAACCGTATCAGTGCATCGAACCATCAGGCAAGCAACCAACCATTTGATCATATCGATACAATCCCATGATCTCGCTCCTGCTCTCCTTTACTGCATTAAGACAACGCGTTTCAAACTGCTGTGTGCTACGGTAGTTGAACCCATTTCCTCTGCATGACCTGTCATTGCCACAGTAACTAGATGAAACCCACTAGCATGTGTAGGAGTTGATTGAGCCATATGTATGTGTTGTTCCTACCTTGCTATGCCTGCTATGCTTAGAGTCGTGTCAGGTCTGGTTCATCTGGGTGGTGGCTAGAGTGAAATGATTATGTCGGTAATGAGAGTGGTGCGGTGAACACGATTTGGTAAAGGTATCGATGAGAGGCCATGTAGGAGTACATGGTGGGTTGTTTCATTGAAGCCGACCTTAAGCACTGAGATCTGTATGTGTGATTTAAGATACAGCTACTACCATGCATTGGGCCCTGAAATATGACCCCGCTCGACTTCTTATTCACCCTAGCTCTCTGTCCAGGAGTTGCAAGTAGTTTCTGGTGTTTGTAGCCTACTGGAGGCCGTGGACAGCGCTGACCGTAGGGGTGGGCTGTGATGCGGTAGGTACGTGGCCGGGTGTACCGAATACCCGTTAGGTATCTCGGGAACCCTGTTCACATCGTTCGGGGCCGTATGGGAAACCTCGGCCGGACTCCCTGCGGATGGAACCTGAATAGGCGATAAACCTGGACTAGAGGCTTAAGTGTTTAGGTAGGTCGTGGTCTACACCCACGTCGGCTTTCGCTTGAAGTCTACCGAGCACATGTCGTGTGCAGACGCTAAGTGGTGGAAACATGTATGACGAAGTACACCCCTGCAGGGTTAACATGATCTATTCGAATAGCCGCGTCCGCGGTAAAGGACTACTTGGTTGCCTATACAGTTCATAGACAAGTAAATGGATACTATTAAAAGCCTCAAGATAAGTGTGAGTGCCGAGGATGGCTCTTCCGTAGGAAGACGGAGGTGGATCCTCGGTAGTGTATTGAAGTGGTGAGTAGTGGACTCGTGTGCGCAAAACTGTTTCAAATGGAGTATCGTAGGATAGTCTAGCCAAGAGTCAAAGCTGGCTTGCTGCAATAACTCCACCAACCCTTCTTGATACTATGCATGTATGTAGGATCTGATGTAAGTCTTGCTGAGTACCTTTGTACTCATGTTGCTATAATCTACATTTTTACAGAAGACGCTGCAACCCCTTCTGATGGGTTCTATGTAGACGTTGACATCAACGAGTAGGCTAAAGACCCAGGTGGTGACCCTGAGCTTGTGAAGGACCACATAGTATAGCCAGGCTTTCCAAGCCTCTTTTATTTTACTAGTTGTCTGTACTCAGACAAGTTACTTCCGCTGTTGGCCTGTATGATTGTATGACTTGTATGTTGGGTCATGAGACCCGTACCTTTGTGTGTATGTTATGTATGGCTCACTGAGCCTTAAATAAAGTACTTGTGTCGTAGAGTCATGTTGTGATGCTTCGTTGTATTTGCACATATCGAGCATATTGTGTGTATGATTGAAATGCTTGGTATGTGTGGGATCTGACTATCTAGTTGTTTATCTTTAGTAGCCTCTCTTACCGGGAAATGTCTCCTAGTGTTACCGCTGAGCCATGGTAGCTTGCTACTGCTCTGGAACACTTAGGCTGGCCGGCATGTGTCCTTCTTCGTTCCTGTGTCTGTCCCTTCGGGGAAATGTCACGCTTTGAGTACCGGAGTCCTGTTAGCCCGCTACAGCCCGGTTTACCGGAGTCCTGCTAGCCCAGTGCTACAGCCCGGACCCACTTGCTGATGACCGACACGTTCGAAGCTGGGTCATGGATGCCTGTCCCTGTAAGTCTGTGCCACTTTGGGTTTACAACTAGTCATGTCAGCCTGGGCTCTTTATCATATGGATGCTAGCGACACTATCATATACGTGAGCCAAAAGGCGCAAACGGTCCCGGGCAAAGGTAAGGCGACACCCGTGGGAATACCGTGCGTGAGGCCGCAAAGTGATATGAAGTGTTACCGGCTAGATCGATGTGACATCGAGTCGGGGTCCTGACAGCGTTGAATTAAATCAGGAAATTCCAGAATATTAATTAAACTTCAAAAATTCATAACTTTTATTCTGTAACTCCAAATTGGACAAATTATATATGAAAAATGATCAGAAAAATCCAATCTATCCATCTGTACCATTTCCATGCATGATCAAACAAGTTAAGTTGATGTTTTAATCAGAACAAGAAAAGGCACTTTAAAAGGCCATATTTGAATTTGAAATTTGAATCCTTGATTCAAATTTGTTCAAACCCTTCTGGTTTTAGTTGCATTAGCCCAACACACTCATATTGCCATGTTTCATGCATGCATCATATTGTTGCATATTGTTTGGTGATGTTTGTGTATCGATGTCCTTTGCGACAGGATCTGTCCCCGAGGAGTACCGTGATTACCCTAACGAAGAACCGTATCCGTGCAACGAACCATCAGGCAAGCAACCAACCATCTGATCATATCGATACAATCCCATGTTCTCGCTCCTGCTCTCTTTTACTGCATTAAGACAACGCGATTCAAACTGCTGTGTGTTACGGTAGTTGAACCCATTTCCTCTGCATGACCTGTCATTGCCACAGTAACTAGATGAAACCCACTAGCATGTGTAGGAGTTGATTGAGCCATATGTATGTGTTGTTCCTACCTTCCTAAGCCTGCTATGCTTAGAGTCGTGTCAGGTCTGGTTCATCTGGGTGATGGGCTAGAGTGAAATGATTATGTCGGTAATGAGAGTGGTGTGGTGAACACGATTTGGTAAAGGTATCGATGAGAGGCCATGTAGGAGTACATGGTGGGTTGTTTCATTGAAGCCGACCTTAAGCACTGAGATCTGTATGTGTGATTTAAGAATCAGCTACTACCATGCATTGGGCCCGAAACCAATGGACCCTCTCGACTTCTTATTCACCCTAGTTCTCCGTCCAGGAGTTGCAAGTAGTTTCTGGTGTTTGTAGCCTACTGGAGGCCGTGGACAACGCTGACCGTAGGGGTGGGCTGTGATGCGGTAGGTACGTGGCCGGGTGTACCGAATACCCGTTAGGTATCTCGGGAACCCTGTTCACATCGTTCGGGGCCGTATGGGAAACCTCGGCCGGACTCCCTGCGGATGGAACCTGAATAGGCGATAAACCTGGACTAGAGGCTTAAGTGTTTAGGTAGGTCGTGGTCTACACCCACGTCGGTTTTCGCTTGAAGTCTGCCGAGCACATGTCGTGTGCAGACGCTAAGTGGTGGAAACATGTATGAAGAAGTACACCCCTGCAGGGTTATCATGATCTATTCGAATAGCCGCGTCCGCGGTAAAGGACTACTTGGTTGCCTATACAGTTCATAGACAAGTAAATGGAAACTACTAAAAGCCTCAAGATAAGTGTGAGTGCCGAGGATGGCTCTTCCGTAGGAAGACGGAGGTGGATCCTCGGTAGTGTATTGAATTGGTGAGTAGTGGACTCGTGTGCGCTAAACCATTTTAAGTGGGAGTACCGTAGGATAGTCTAGCCAAGAGTCAAAGCTGGCTTGCTGCAATAACTCCACCAACCCTTCTTGATACTATGCATGTATGTAGGATCTGATGTAAGTCTTGCTGAGTACCTTTGTACTCATGTTGCTACAATTTACATTTTTACAGAAGACGCTGCAACCCCTTCTGATGGGTTCTATGTAGACGTTGACATCAACGAGTAGGCTAAAGACCCAGGTGGTGACCCTGAGCTTGTGAAGGACCACGTAGTATAGCTAGGCTTTCCAAGCCTCTTTTATTTTACTAGTTGTCTGTACTCAGACAAGTTACTTCCGCTGCTGGTTTGTATGACTGTATGACTTGTATGTTGGGTCGTGAGACCCGTATCTTTGTGTATGTTATGTATGGCTCCCTGAGCCTTAAATAAAGTACTTGTGTTGTAGAGTCATGTTGTGATGCTTCGTTGTATTTGCACATATCGAGCATATTGTGTGTATGATTGAAATGCTTGGTATGTGTGGGATCTGACTACCTAGTTGTTTATCTTTAGTAGCCTCTCTTACCGGGAAATGTCTCCTAGTGTTACCGCTGAGCCATGGTAGCTTGCTACTGCTCTGGAACACTTAGGCTGGCCGGCATGTGTCCTTCTTCGTTCCTGTGTCTGTCCCTTCGGGGAAATGTCACGCTTTGAGTACCGGAGTCCTGTTAGCCCGCTACAGCCCGGTTTACCGGAGTCCTGCTAGCCCAGTGCTACAGCCCGGACCCACTTGCTGATGACCGACACGTTCGAAGCTGGGTCATGGATGCCTGTCCCTGTAAGTCTGTGCCACTTTGGGTTTACGACTAGTCATGTCAGCCCGGGCTCCTTATCATATGGATGCTAGCGACACTATCATATACGTGAGCCAAAAGGCGCAAACGGTCCCGGGCAAAGGTAAGGCGACACCCGTGGGGATACCGTGCGTGAGGCCGCAAAGTGATATGAGGTGTTACCGGCTAGATCGATGTGACATCGAGTCGGGGTCCTGACATAACCATACCAACAGAAGTTGTTGGGTCTTTAAACATGACAGTAAACTAAACACCAGACATAAGAAGGGGTCTCCCAGTGAGGAGGACGACGATGAGCCTCACCCACCGAACACCGGGGGACAGAAGAAATTTCCCCCGAGGTCAAAACGGTGAATATGATATACGCTACTCACGTCCCCAAACGGGAGCGCAAGCGTGCTCTAAGGGACGTCTATGCGATAGAGCCAGTCGCCCCAAAATTCATTCCATGGTCAGCCTGTCTGATCACCTTTGATCGCAGAGACCATCTGCCTAGTATTCGTCACGGAGGCTCGGCCGCGTTGGTACTCGACCCAATTATCGATGGATTCCACCTTACGCGGGTCCTCATGGACGGTGGCAGCAGCCTTAACCTGCTCTATCAGGACACGGTCCGCAAAATGGGTATTGATTCGTCAAGAATTAAACACACCAAAACTACCTTTAAAGGAGTAATACTTGGTGTAGAGGCCCGTTGCACGGGCTCAATCACATTGGAAGTCGTCTTCAGTTCGCCGGACAACTTCCGAAGCAAGGACTTGATCTTCGATGTCATCCCCTTCTGTAGCGGCTATCATGCACTGCTCGGACGAACCGCGTTCGCTCGCTTCAATGTGATCCTGCACTATGCCTATTTCAAACTCAAGATGCCCGGACCACGCGGTGTTATAATAGTCAATGGAAAAATGGAGTGATCCCTCCGTACTGAGGAGCACACCACGGCCCTTGCAGCGGAAGTACAGGGCGGCCTTATAAGGTCAAATGCTACATAAGCAATTAAGCCCCCGGACACTGTTAAACGCATCCAGACTAGCCTGCAGAGCGACAGTTCAGCTCGTTTGGAGCTCGATTAACAGTTCGGCCTCCATCTCAGCCCCAACCAAATTGCGGCACACGTGCCATGCGGACAAAACTACGCACTAAAGATACAATGGGCAAATATGGAGGCATATTAAAGATAAAATCCACAATACAGTTCGACCCTATGTGGACCCTCATATCCTTTTTCCTTATTTTTATTTTTTCAGGTTCCTTACAACCCACGTCAACTTGTGATGGTACCAACGGCACCTTTCCCAGGCCCTTTATGAAAACCCGATCGTTGATCCTCTCGAAGGATTACACACCAAGGAGCCAAGCGACGCAAACGTGCGGCAGAGTATCTCAAGGATCTTTAAAGATCACCTCTTCCTTTTTTAGGACCCGTACACAGCTTTCCCTGGTGCTCAGCATGTAAAATAGCCTCGATGCTTATCGCATCATTTGTAAAATACGTTTTGACGTATCAATCAGACTATAACGGAAACAGTTTTTCGCCTAACATATTCAGTAATGGCTTATTTCCTAAATCTGTATTCCCTCTCTTTTCTGATTGCCATGTACACCTCGGTACGACTTAAATTGCTAGGGTCTCCATTCGGCCACGTACATTTCTTAAAAATAAAATAAGTCCGAACACTTTTATAGTGCAATTCAGCGTCTCAAATATAGCATTATATGCATCGGCTCTGAATCAGTCTTTGGTCAATAGTTGGGTTGCCCGGCTCCTGTGTTAACTACCTTATGTTTCGCTCGTTCATCTACGGTAGTAAAGGGAGAACTAATGCGATTGTGTTTCCGGTTCATCCGGATAAACACCTCACTAGAGAAAGCCGAAAACTGACTAAGTATAAATCTTTTGCGATTTTTTCCACATTACACAAAGGACCGGTCTCCATCCGGGCAGGCGTCTATAGCACCCAAGTTTGGGTAATCGAATAATACCAGGGGCTGCGCCTACAATCTCATTGTCAAACTCCTATGGCAAAGTGAGAGCGATAAAGCCACATAGTCTGATTGCCTGGTTCTCCGCACTAACACCTCCTTCAAGGACCAAGCCGTTGGGTCAAGTGTTGGGGAACATAGTAATTTCAAATGAAATTCGTACGCACACACAGGATCATGGTGATGCATAGCAACAAGAGGGGAGAGTGTGTCCATGTACCCTCGTAGACCGAAAGCGGAAGCGTTAGCACAACGCGGTTGATGTAGTCATACGTCTCATGATCCAACCGATCAAGTACCGAGCACGGCACCTCTGAGTTCAGCACACATTCAGCTCGATGACATCCCTCGAACTCCGATCCAGTCGAGCTTTGAGGGAGAGTTCCGTCAGCATGACGGTGTGGTGACGATGATGATGTTCTACCGATGCAGGGCTTTGCCGAAGCACCGCTACGATATTATCGAGGTGTATTATGGTGGAGGGGGGCACCGCACACGGCTAAGAGATCAAGAGATCAACTGTTGTGTCTATGGGGTGCCCCCTCCTCCATATATAAAGGGGGAGGAGGAGAGGGCCGGCCAAGGGGGTGGCGTGCCCTAGGAGGGGGAAACCTACTCCAAGTAGGTATGCCCCTCCCTTTCCTAGTCCAAGAAGGAGGGGGGAGGAAGGAGTGGGAGAGGGGAAAGGCAAGGGGCGCCCCCTCCTTGTCCTATTCGGACACAAGGGGAGGGGGCACGCCTCTTGCCCTGGCCAGCCCCTTTCTCTCTCCACAAGGGCCCAATAAGGCCCATTAGTTCCCGGGGGGTTTCGGTAACCCCCGGTACTCCGATAAATGTCCGGAACCTTTCCGATGTCCAAACATAGTCGTCCAATATATTGATCTTTATGTCTCGGCCATTTTGAGACTCCTCGTCATGTCTGTGATCACATCCGGGACTCCGAACACCCTTCGGTACATCAAAACACATAAACTCATAATATAACTGTCATCGAACTTTAAGCGTGCGGACCCTACGGGTTCGAGAACTAAGTAGACATGACCGAGACATGTCTCCGGTCAATAACCAATAGCGGAACCTAGATGTTCATATTGGCTCCCACATATTCTACGAAGATCTTTATCGGTCAGACCACATAACAACATACATTGTTCCCTTTGTCATCGGTATGTTACTTGCCCGAGATTCGATCGTGGTATCTCAATACCTAGTTCAATCTCGTTACTGGCAAGTCTCTTTACTCGTTCCGTAATACATCATCCCGCAACTAAATCATTAGTTGCAATGCTTGCAAGGCTTATAGTGATGTGCATTACCGAGTGGGCCCAGAGATACCTCTCCGACAATCGAAGTGACAAATCCTAATCTCGAAATAAGCCAACCCAACAAGTACCTTCGGAGACACCTGTAGAGCACCTTTATAATCACCCAGTTATGTTGTGATGTTTGGTAACACACAAAGTGTTCCTCTGGTAAATGGGAGTTGCATAATCTCATAGTCATAGGAGCATGTATAAGTCATGAAGAAAGCAATAGCAGAATACTAAACGATCGTGTGCTAAGCTAACGGAATGGGTCAAGTCAATCACATCATTCTCCTAATGATGTGATCCCGTTAATCAAATGACAACTCATGTCAATGGCTAGGAAACATAACCATCTTTGATCAATGAGCTAGTCAAGTAGAGGCATACTAGTGACACTCTGTTTGTCTATGTATTCACACAAGTATTATGTTTCCGGTTAATACAATTATAGCATGAATAATAAACATTTATCATGATATAAGGAAATAAATAATAACTTTATTATTGCCTCTAGGGCATATTTCCTTCAGTCTCCCACTTGCACTAGAGTCAATAATCTAGATTACACAGTAATGATTCTAACACCCATGGAGCCTTGGTGCTGATCATGTTTTTCTCGTGGAAGAGGCTTAGTCAACGGGTATGCAACATTCAGATCCGTATGTATCTTGAAAATTTCTATGTCTCCCACCTGGACTAGATCCCGGATGGAGTTGAAGCATCTCTTGATGTGCTTGGTTTTCTTGTGAAATCTGGATTCCTTTACCAAGGCAATTGCACCAGTATTGTCACAAAAGATTTTCATTGGACCAGATGCACTAGGTATGACACCTAGATCGGATATGAACTCCTTCATCCAGACTCCTTCATTTGCTCCTTCCAAAGCAGCTATGTACTCCGCTTCACACGTAGATCCTGCCACAACGCTTTGTTTAGAACTGCACCAATTGACAGCTCCACCGTTCAATGTAAACACGTATCCGGTATGCGATTTAGAATCGTCCGGATCAGTGTCAAAGCTTGCATCGACGTAACCATTTACGACTAGCTCTTTGTCACCTCCATAAATGAGAAACATATCCTTAGTCCTTTTTAGGTATTTCAGGATGTTCTTGACCACTGTCCAGTGATCCACTCCTGGATTACTTTGGTACCTCCCTGCTAAACTTATAGCAAGGCACACATCAGGTCTGGTACACAGCATTGCATACATGATAGAGCCTATGGCTGAAGCATAGGGAACATCTTTCATATTCTCTCTATCTTCTGCAGTGGTTGGGCATTGAGTCTTACTCAACTTCACACCTTGTAACACAGGCAAGAACCCTTTCTTTGCTTGATCCATTTTGAACTTCTTCAAAACTTTGTTAAGGTATGTGCTTTGTGAAAGTCCAATTAAGCGTCTTGATCTATCTCTATAGATCTTGATGCCCAATATATAATAAGCTTCACCGAGGTCCTTCATTGAAAAACTCTTATTCAAGTATCCCTTTATGCTATCCAGAAATTCTATATCATTTCGAATCAACAATATGTCATCCACATATAATATCAGAAATGCTGCAGAGCTCCCACTCACTTTCTTGTAAATACAGGCTTCTCCAAAAGTCTGTATAAAACCAAATGCTTTGATCACACTATCAAAGCATTTATTCCAACTCCGAGAGGCTTGCACCAGTCCATAAATGGATCGCTGGAGCTTGCACACTTTGTTAGCTCCTTTTGGATCGACAAAACCTTCCGGTTGCATCATATACAACTCTTCTTCCAGAAATCCATTCAGGAATGCACTTTTGACATCCATTTGCCAAATTTCGTAATCATAAAATGCCACAATTGCTAACATGATTCAGACAGACTTAAGCATCGCTACGGGTGAGAAAGTCTCATCATAGTCAATCCCTTGAACTTGTTGAAAACCTTTCGCAACAAGTCGAGCTTTATAGATAGTAACATTACCATCAACGTCAGTCTTCTTCTTGAAGATCCATTTATTCTCAATTGCTTGCCGATCATCGGGCAAGTCAACCAAAGGCCATACTTTGTTCTCATACATGGATCCCATCTCACATTTCATGGCCTCAAGCCATTTTGCGGAATCTGGGCTCACCATCACTTCTTCATAGTTCGTAGGTTCGTCATGGTCTAGTAACATAACCTCCAGAACAGGATTACCGTACCACTCTGGTGCGGATCTTACTCTGGTAGACCTACGAGGTTCAGTAACAACTTGATCAGAAGTTTCATGATCATCATCATTAACTTCCTCACTAATTGGTGTAGCTGTCACAGGAACCGGTTTCTGTGATGAACTACTTTCCAATAAGGGAGCAGGTACAGTTACCTCATCAAGTTCTACTTTCCTCCCACTCACTTCTTTCGAGAGAAACTCCTTCTCTAGAAAGATTCCAAATTTAGCAACAAAAATCTTGCCTTCGGATCTGTGATAGAAGGTGTACCCAACAGTCTCTTTTGGGTATCCTATGAAGACACATTTTTCCGATTTGGGTTCAAGCTTATCAGGTTGAAGCTTTTTCACATAAGCATCGCAGCCCCAAACTTTAAGAAATGATAACTTTGGTTTCTTGCCAAACCATAGTTCATAAGGCGTCGTCTCAAAGGATTTACATGGTGCCCTATTTAACGTGAATGCAGCTGTCTCTAGAGCATAACCCCAAAATAATAGCGATAAATCAGTAAAAGACATCATAGATTGCACCATATCTAGTAAAGTACGATTACGACGTTCGGATACACCATTTCGCTGTGGTGTTCCGGGTGACGTGAGTTGCGAAACTATTCCGCATTGTTTCAAATGAAGACCAAACTCGTAACTCAAATATTCTCCTCCACGATCAGATCGTAGAAACTTTATTTTCTTGTTACGATGATTTTCAACTTCCCTCTGAAATTCTTTGAACTTTTCAAATGTCTCAGACTTATGTTTCATTAAGTAGATATACCCATATCTGCTTAAATCATCTGTGAAGGTGAGAAAATAACGATACCCGCCGCGAGCCTCGATATTCATCAGACCACATACATCTGTATGTATGATTTCCAATAAATCTGTTGCTCGCTCCATAGTTCCGGAGAACGGCGTTTTAGTCATCTTGCCCATGAGGCATGGTTCACAAGTACCAAGTGATTCGTAATCAAGTGGTTCCAAAAGTCCATCAGTATGGAGTTTCTTCATGCGCTTTACACCAATATGACCTAAACGGCAGTGCCACAAATAAGTTGCACTATCATTATCAACTCTGCATCTTTTGGCTTCAATACTATGAATATGTGTATCACTACTATCGAGATTCAACAAAAATAGACCACTCTTCGAGGGTGCATGACCATAAAAGATATTACTCATATAAATAGAACAACCATTATTCTCTGATTTAAATGAATAACTGTCTCGCATCAAACAAGATCTAGATATAATGTTCATGCTCAACATTGGCACTAAATAACAATTATTTAGGTCTAAAACTAATCCCGAAGGTAGATGTAGAGGTAGCGTGCCGACCGCGATCACATCGACTTTGGAACCATTTCCCACGCACATTGTCGCCTCGTCCTTAGCCAATCTTAGCTTAATCCGTAGTCCCTGTTTCGAGTTGCAAATATTAGCAACAGAACCAGTATCAAATACCCAGGTACTACTGCGAGCATTAGTAAGGTACACATCAATAACATGTATATCACATATACCTTTGTTCACCTTGCCATCCTTCTTATCCGCCAAATACTTGGGGCAGTTCCGGTTCCAGTGACCAGTCTGCTTGCAGTAGAAGCACTCAGTCTCAGGCTTAGGTCCAGACTTGGGTTTCTTTTCCTGAGCAGCAACTTGTTTGCTGTTCTTCTTGAAGTTCCCCTTCTTCTTCCCTTTGCCCTTTTTCTTGAAACTGGTGGTCTTATTGACCATCAACACTTGATGCTCCTTCTTGATTTCTACCTCCGCAGCTTTTAGCATTGCTACGAGTTCGAGAATCGTCTTATCCATCCCTTGCATGTTATAGTTCATCACGAAGCTCTTGTAGCTTGGTGGCAGTGATTGAAGAATTCTATCAATGACGCTATCATCCGGAAGATTAACTCCCAGTTGAATCAAGTGATTGTTATACCCAGACATTCTGAGTATATGCTCACTGACAGAACTATTCTCCTCCATCTTGTAGATGTAGAACTTATTGGTGACTTCATATCTCTCAATCCGGGCATTTGCTTGAAATATTAACTTCAACTCTTGGAACATCTCATATGATCCATGACGTCCAAAACGTCATTGAAGTCCCGGTTCTAAGCCGTAAAGCATGGCACACTGAACTATCGAGTAGTCATCAGCTTTGCTCTGCCAGACGTTCATAACACCTGGTGTTGCTCCTGCAGCAGGTCTGGCACCTAGCGGTGCTTCCAGGACGTAATTCTTCTGTGCAGCAATGAGGATAATCCTCAAGTTACGGGCCCAGTCCGTGTAATTGCTACCATCATCTTTCAACTTTGCTTTCTCAAGGAACGCATTAAAATTCAACGGAACAACAGCACGGGCCATCTATCTACAATCAACATAGACAAGAAAAATACTATCAGGTACTAAGTTCATGATAAATTTAAGTTCAATTAATCATTACTTAAGAACTCCCACTTAGATAGACATCCCTCTAATCCTCTAAGTGATCACGTGATCCAAATCAACTAAACCATGTTCGATCATCATGTGAGATGGAGTAGTTTCAATGGTGAACATCACAATGTTGATCATATCTATTATATGATTCACGATCGACCTTTCGGTCTCAGTGTTCCGAGGCCATATCTGTTATATGCTAGGCTCGTCAAGTTTGACCTGAGTATTCCGCGTGTGCAACTGTTTTGCACCCGTTGTATTTGAACGTAGAGCCTATCACACCCGATCATCACGTGGTGTCTCAACACGAAGAACTTTCGCAACGGTGCATACTCAGGGAGAACACTTATACCTTGATAATTTAGTGAGAGATCATCTTATAATGCTACCATCAATCAAAGAAAGATAAGATGCATAAAAGATAAACATCACATGCAATCAATATAAGTGAGATGATATGGCCATCATCATCTTGTGCTTGTGATCTCCAGCTCCGAAGCACCGTCATGATCACCATCGTCATCGGCGCGACACCTTGATCTCCATCGTAGCATCATTGTCGTCTCGCCAACTTATGCTTCTACGACTATCGCTACCGCTTAGTGATAAAGTAAAGCATTACAGGGTGTTTGCATTGCATACAATAAAGCGACAACCGGCTCATGCCAGTTGTCGATAACTCGGTTACAAAACATGATCATCTCATACAATAAAATATAGCATCATGCCTTGACCATATCACATCACAACATGCCCTACAAAAACAAGTTAGACGTCCTCTACTTTGTTGTTGCAAATTTGACGTGGCTGCTACGGGCTGAGCAAGAACTGTCGTGGTTTTGTCACGACAGTTGTCCTCATGAAAGGACTTAGTCATGGAGCCATTGCTATGGGTTAGATTAAAGGGGTTAAAGAGGACAAGAGACACAAGAGAGTTTATACTAGTTCAACCCCTTACGATGAAGGTAAAATCCTTTGTCTTGTTGTGATGGAATTGATGGGGTTCCGATGACCAGGGAGCGAATACGCTTTTCCCGAGTCTCGAGTTGTCGTCTGTTCTCCTGAACCACTTCCGGGTCGTCCCCTTATATACATGGGTGACGCCCGTCGGTTTACATAGTCCCGAGACCGGCTCATAAACGTGTCCGGTTCGGTCTCCACTCTTTCTATCTTACAATACAAGTTACATACCAATGTCGGTTCACGGCTACAGGCCTTAAACCAGTTCTGGGCCTTGGGTCCTTACATAACATCCTCATCTGCCTTCATGGGCTTCAAGCATACTCAACTACTGATGAAGTTAACCCGACATGTCCTGGCCGGTTTACGCCCAATAGTAATATCCCCAACATTAGGCCCCGGATTGATTTGAACAGGTTCATGTCAATCCTTAGTAAGAACTTCGTCTTCAACATCTTCTCATAATTTGGTAAACCTCCATGACATCATCTTCTTGGATCGTGGTAAACTGTCATGACGTCATCTGTTATAAAGAAACTGTGTATAACACATCTTCATTAATGGGTCTCCGACAATCGAGGCGACAGCTCAGCCCCACTTCCAAATTTTCGGCCCTCGATTTTCACGCCTAACACTTATCCCTTACCTTTATAAATAGGACCGAGGGGTCATTTTAACCTTTTCCCCCTCGTGCCTCTTCACGTCATCTTCCTTGCACCGCTCAGCCTCTGGAGCTACGCTGCCACCGTCGACCGTCGCCTCTGCTCCGACCCTGGCCACTGCATCACCCTGAACGCACCAGAATACTGCGGCACCCTTCCGCTTCCTCATCAGCTCCGGTAAGTTCTCTGCTCTTTCCGCCATAGATCTATTTTAGGGTTTCGACGTTCTTCGGTGTTCGTCAGCGTTCTTGTTCATACGATGATTCTTGACAAAATCCTGAATATCTGTTCGGCATGATGATAGCCTCTAGCCTTTGTTTCCATTTATGCATCTCAAAACAGAAGATCTCATCTGAACCTTCACCCATTGGTTCGGTACTGCTTTTTAGGCTTTGAATATATTTCCCTTTTATGAACCTTCTCAGATCCAAATCTGCAACATCAGCTTGTGAAACCTGTTTTCCTTCACTTATACATCTGCAGTCTTGACTCTTCAATGTTAGACTAGGTGGTTTAACTTGTTAGAAAACAGTGACAATTCCGTATATACCATTAGTCCCCTTGTTGAACCGCCAAAGCCTTTACTAGGGCACTGTCTCATTGTTAAACTCCGGTTTATAGATAGCTGACCCCGGTTTAGCAATATACTTATGTCTTTGTATCACTGAAGATCAGTTGAACAAACTGGTCAAAACGGGCACTTTAAGTAAGAAAAATGACATTCACTGGAGGGTCCCTGGCCCGGAATGTCCTCCTACACCCAAAGACGGAGAAGTTATTGTTTTTGCTGATCATTTAAGCCGGGGCTTCAACCCTCCCGGTTCAAAGTTTTTCTGGGATGTCCTAGCCAACTTCCAACTGCACCAACAAGATGTCGGTCCTAACTCCGTAACCAATATCTGTCACTTCCAAGTATTTTGTGAGGTTTACCTTCAGGAGGAACCTACAGTAGAGCTATTCCGGGATTGCTTCCGCCTGAACCATCACACTGAATTCAAAGACGGATCCAACACAGAACTGGGCGGCATGGCGATTCAAAAAAGGAAAGAAGTCACCTTCCCTCATGCCAATCTTCACAGCCATCCCAAGGAACGGAACCAGACCTAGTTTTATTACAAAGACACCTCTCCATCTGAGGAAAATCCCCTGCCGGGTTACCGTCCGGAACGTCTGAGAAACACACACCCTTTTCCTCAGAGGCTTACTACTAAAGAAAGAATCAAATATGCTCCTCAACTATCCAAGCTTAGAGCCTTTATGGCAAACGGGTTGACAGGGGTTGATTTTGCGCGCTGCTGGATATCCTGGAGCGTACTGCCCTTAAGCCAGCGCCCCGGTTTGATGTGTGAGTACACATGAGATGTAAAGGATGCTCAGCGGCACATGGATATCCAGCTTACAGATGACTAAGTTACTGAAGCTGTCAAAAAGATGTTGAATAAACTGGAAGATGTCTGTGCTCAAACCGGCCTACCCCCTTTTTGCGCCATCAACAGACCGCCAGCTGTAAGACTCATACCATCTAATTATCTGAAATTGCTTCTGTCCAAATATTCTTTGAAAATGTTATTATTTCTGACAGGGCGATGATCCGTTCTGGAACAAGAAACCTCCACAAGATAAACCGGCGAAGCCAACCCGCCAAAAGACCAAAGTTGTGAAGAAGCCTGCCAACAGGAAGAGAACCACTGCATCCTCCGATCCACCGGCTGATGATGATGTGGGTAACCCAGATTTTGAGGTAGAACTTGACTCACTTGGTTCATTTTTCATACGCCTTATTGATGATGATTATTGCCAGGACGACGCTGAAGTCAGTCACGCCGATGCTGTAGAGGTAATCATTCTTTCCTCCAATTCAAACCCTTTGCCTTCACTAAAAAATCATCGAGCGAACAGAAAGTTAAATTTTCTTATCCTCTTGCTTATTTGGACCCAAACTTTCTTGTGAAGACACAACAGCACGAGGCTCACCGTACAACCCCGCACAGTGGCCAGGTAGTTACCTTCGCCGGTTTACCGAATAGTCTGGTTCGGAAATACCGTTCAGAGGTCTCTAATTCTCTTGCCACTTCACGACCTAAAGCGGGATGTTTTCGTTAACCTCTTAATCCGTCTGATTCCAATTACTAGGTCACTTCACATTCATCCTCTGGCGAGTCATCAGCCACCAAGCTTCCACCCCTTAAAACAGTGCTTGGGTAAGCCATATTCCATCTTATATCTTTGACATATTACTTAACATATGTTGTACTGATGCTTTTTAATTTTTCTCAGAGCCAAGCCCAGACCCAGCAAAAAGGCTCGTCTGAGTAAACCGACAGAGGAAGACACAGCTGCTAAACTGGAGAGAACTATAGATCCTGAAGAGGCCAACCTTGATGATATATTGAATGATCCACCGCCTCAAGATCAGGACTTTGTTGCTGAGCAGGCAGAAATTGATGCCACTGGCCATGCTGATCAGCCAAAAGCCCCATCCGGACTGACAATCTGGTCAATCCAGCAAAAAATGCTGACAAACCGGCAACTCCAGTACAAGCTGCTGAGGAGAAGGATGATGACGTTTTGATTACTGGAATTGGCCATACAGATCCAGGAAATCCTGTCGCTTTGTCAAGGCATACTGCTAAAGAAGAATTCTCTGCAATTGGCAAAGGCAAGTAGAATGCCGATTTATCAACTTACGCCGCACTAAATGCTCAATACCTTCATTCCGTCTATCTAAACCGTCTATACACCAGCCGTGATTATGAAGCTGTCCTGGTCAATATGATGAAGGAAAAAAATATGAGGTAACTTCATATGTGATTCTCTTTTTGTATTGATTTGGAGTTTATCAATTCCAGTAGCCCCCAAGTGACGGTTTAAGATACCGATCTAAACCGGGACTTTAGTAGGCACTTAGTGTGAGCCATAATGCACCTTTAACTTCACTGAAGTAGCCCCCAAAGGCTATTTAACTGTATAGAGATGAACCGGGCCTTTGTAAAAGAGACTCCATTGTAGGATTCTTTGAACAAACCTCCATTAGCCCCCAAGTGCCAAGTTGAATACTTGTATTATGCTTGGGACTTTGAAAAAATTTCTGACACAGAGCAAATATGCATTAGCCCCCAAGTACTAAGGGCATAACTTGTTATGTGCTTGGTACTTCAAATATGTATTGCCATTTCATCATATAACTATCTCTGTGCAGGCTGAGTTGAGTAAGAGAGAAAGCCAAACTGCTTATCTGAAAGAGAACCTTAAGTCGCAACAGGCTGAAACCTCCAAGGCGAAGGAAGAATTGACCAGTGCTTTAAGTGCTATGGAAAAACTTAAAGAGGGCTTCAACAAAGAGCGGGCGGACTGGGAGACTGAGAAATCCGCTTTGGCGCAAAGGGCTGAAAAAGCAGAAGCCGCTCTTAAACCGGTGGTTGATGAATTGACCAGCGTGAAGCGGCAGGTCCATGCCATGACTGCAGCTGTGTTTGGTAAGCATCTTTGTTTCCCAATTTGATCAGATCTTTTCATGTAGCTGCCGGTTTACTAACCCTTGCGATGATGCAGGAACTCGTATTGGCCACTTGGGATCGGATGTTCAGAAGAAGTTAAAAGCTGCCTACACTCTGATAGAGCAATTGTATACCGGCGCGCAACGGATCATCTACACTGCTTCCCACAACAATCCGCCGTCCACTTTGATTAAGGATACCTTAGAAAGGTTATCCATGCTTCCTGCCCGGGTTGACGAACTGAAAAATCCGCTGCTAGGACGGGCGCTTTGGCTGCACTAACTCGGGCAAAGGCATGGGTTCCTGACTTTGATCCAATTGAAGCAGCCCAAGGCTATCCCAGCTTAAAGGAAGATGGAACCGAATTTGGCGAAGATGATCTCTGGATCATAAACCGGGAAGTGCGCCCATTGGCTTGTCGATTGGCTGAAGAAGCAGACCTGTCATATTATCAAGCCAGCTATGATGACAAGAACAAGCGGGTTGCCGCACCAATTCCTGAAGCTGACAATCTTATCCTGCCAATCCATAAGAACACTTACGCCCCTGACATTGAACCGTCCCTGCTGATAAGTGATGAAGCTGTATTTCAAGCCTTAACTGGGATCGACTGGGCAACTGTCAATTTCCAGCCACTGGGTAGGGAGGAAGAAGTTGAACCGGCGTGAGATGATCCGCAACCATCAGATTAAGCCGGTGACCAAGCGTGAACAGGAGGCCGGTTTAAACTACTACATGCTTTGACATGTATCTGATAAAAACAATGATCTTTTTGGGCATTGGAACACCTTGTAATAGGCTAGTTCATATACTTGGTCTGATATGCCTTCGTGCATATTTATCTGCAACTGATGCGTGCTTGATTCATCATACTTAAGATATGATATCCATATTCACTTGTCCAAGCTATTTCTGTAGTTAAAAAAAGCTTAAAGCGCCCTGGCGGTTTACCGCCGGGCAGGTCATGATACTCATGACCATAAAACCAAAGATGATAACTTAGGCTGTAACATGTAACCAATGATGCAAATATATAATACCTGCCACCTTCAGGCATGATGTTGGCTGGCCAACCTTGTAGCGGGGCTTATAACCCAAACTTTGGAGGAGAAAACATCTCCTGTTGATATGAAGCCGGTTTATAATGTAAACCGTTCCGGGCTTTGATAAACACCGGTTTTACTCCTTAAATAAATTTTAACAGAAAATCAGACCGGGCGGATAGTCTCCAGTATATGATTTGACAGTGTTTCGTCAATTTGTAATTGACAGTCGAACCGGTTTATTAATGCCGGTTTGAGAAAGCAACGAAAAAAACCTTAATAAAAAAGGAGAGCAGAAATCAAATAAAGGCAAAATAAAACCATTGTAAGCGAGGCTTTGAGCCGATCAAGAGGTGTTACCATGGTCGGACATGACAAAGCCCCCAAAAGGTGTAGCTATAGTTCGAGTCAGCTAGGTCCCCAAATGATGTTGTGGCATTACGCCAATCAAGAGGTGTAGCTACGGTTCGGGTTCGACCAAGCCCCCAAGTGATGCTGTGGCATTGCGCCGATCAAGAGGCGTAGCTATGGTTCGGATACGACCAAGCCCCCAAGTAATGCAGTGGCTTTGCGCCTATCAAAAGGTGTTGCTATGGTTCGGACACGACCAAGCCCCCAAGTGATATAATATAAAGCTTTTGAGAAGCTAAATCAAGGGGTAAACCGGACACCGCTTTAAGAATAGAAGCTCCATGTAACCACTCATGATGTAAAAATAACAGATACCCCGCTTTAGCTGAGGTTCTGGTTTATTGTATTGACCATAATATATACATTGTAATAATATGTACATAAGTAGAGCCTATAGCTCAAGTATAATAGGGCCGAGGATGAGCAATATTCCACGGCCGGTTGGTCTCCTCCTCCGATTTATGCGAGTCTTTGCGCTCTTGAACATCGATTAGGTAGTACAACCCGTTGTGTAGATTCTTGCTGACCACAAAAGGTCCTTCCCAAGGTGGGGATAACTTGTGCATATCCGTCTGATCCTGGATGAGCCGAAGCACCAAATCTCCTTCTTGAAAGGTTCTGGTTCTAACCCGGCGGCTATGATAGCGACGCAGATCTTGCTGATAAATCGCCGAACGGGCCGCCGCTATGTCACGCTCCTCATCTAACAGGTCAAGAGCTTCTTTCCGTGCCTTCTCGTTGTCCGCTTTAACATATGTCGCTACACAAGGTGAGTCATGACGGATGTCACTAGGAAGAACCCCTCCGCTCCATAAACCATGAAGAACGGCGTGTATCATGTCGATCTGTTGGGTGTGGTGTTGATGCTCCATAACACAGAAGGTAGCTCCTCAACCCAACAACCCGGCGTCCGCTGCAAAGGGACCATAAGCCGGGGTTTGATGCCTCGCAAGATCTCTTGATTAGCCCTCTCCGCTTGACCACTGGACTGCGGGTGAGCCACTGATGATACGTCAAGCCGGATGTGCTCACATTGACAAAACTCCTTCATGGCACCCTTTGATAGATTGGCACCATTGTCAGTGATAATGCTATGTGGAAAGCCAAACCGGAAAATCTCCTTTTTGATGAATTGAACCACCATGGCCGCATCACACTTGCTAACTGGTTCTGCCTCTACCCACTTTGTGAACTTGTCAACCGCCACCAAAAGGTGGGTCTTCTTGTCTTTGGACCTTTTGAAAGGCCCAACCATATCCAGCCCCCAAGTCGCAAATGGCCAAGTAATTGGAATCATCCTCAATTCTTGAGCCGGTACATGAGCGCGGCTTGAGAACTTCTGACAGCCATCACATCGTCTGACCAAATCTTCAGCATCAGCATGAGCAGTTAACCAATAGAAACCGTGACGAAACGCCTTGGCCACCAAAGATTTTGAACCAGTGTGGTGACCACAATCTCCTTCGTGGATTTCACGCAAAATTTCACAGCCTTCCTCAGGAGATACACAGCGTTGAAACGCCCCTGTCACACTGCAATGATGCAACTCTCCATTGATAATAGTCATGGACTTGGACCGCCGGATTATCTGCCTGGCTAGAGTCTCATCCTCTGGTAACTCGCCCCGGTTCATATACGCCAGGTAAGGAACCGTCCAATCTGGGATAACATGAAGAGCCGCCACTAACTGAGCTTCCGGATCAGGAATAGCCAAATCCTCTTCACTAGGGAGCTTAACAGACGGATTATGCAGAACATCCAAAAAGACATTAGGCGGAACCGGTTTACGCTGAGAGCCCAGACGGCTTAAAGCGTCCGCCGCTTCGTTCTTTCGCCGGTCCACATGATCCACCTAATAACCTTTAAAATGACATGCAACAATATCCACCTCACGACTATATGCTGCCATGAGTGGATCCTTGGAGTCCCAAGTGCTAGACACTTGTTGAGCTACCAGGTCTGAGTCACCGAAGCACTTAACTCGGCTTAAGTTTATCTCCTTAGCCATTCAAAGACCATGGAGTAAGGCCTCGTACTCAGCTGCATTGTTAGTGCAAGGGAACATTAAACGGAGAACATAACAAAACTTATCACCTCGTGGGGAAGTTAATATGACTCTAGCCCCCGAGCCTTCCAATTGCCTGGACCCATCAAAGTGAATAGTCCAATAAGTGTGATCCGGCTTCTCTTCAGGTGCTTGTAGTTCTGTCCAATCGTTGATGAAATCCACAAGTGCTTGAGACTTGATCGTCGTTCGGGGTATGTATTTCAACTCATGAGGCCCGAGCTCAATAGCCCACTTGGCAATCCAGCCTGTTTCTTCCTTGTTCTAGATTATATCTCCCAAAGGAGCAGAGCTGACCACTGTGATGGGATGACCTTGGAAATATTGCTTAAGCTTCCGGCTTGCCATGAAAACTCCATACACCAACTTCTGCCAATGCGGGTGCCTTTGCTTGGACTCAATAAGTACCTCACTGATATAGTAAACCGGATGCTGAACCGGATATTCCTTGCCTGCCTCTTTGCGCTCCACCATAATAGCCACACTGACTTCTCGAGCGTTAGCCGCCACATATAACAACAATGGTTCCTTGTCAACCGGAGCAGCAAGAACCGGTGGATGAGCCAGCTGCCGCTTTAAGTCCTCAAATGCCTCATATACGGAAGAACTCCGGACTAAGTTATCTGTTTTCTTCAGCATCTGATACAAAGGAATCGCCTTCTCGCCGAGGCGGCTGATAAACCGGCTCAACGCGGCAATCTGGCCCGCCAAGTGTTGAACATCATTGATACATTTCGGTTTAGCCAAGGAGGTGATGGCCTTAATCTTTTCCGGATTAGCCTCAATCCCCCTGTTAGACACCAAAAATCCCAAGAGCTTGCCTGCCGGTACACCAAAAACGCACTTGGCCGGATTAAGCATCATCTTGTAAACCCGCAGGTTATCACATGTTTCCTTCAAATCATCAATCAATGTTTCCTTCTTCCTTGACTTGACCACAATATCATCCACATAGGCATGAACACTACGGCTGATTTGCTTATGAAGGCAATTCTGCACACACCGTTGATAAGTCGCCTGGGCACTCTTGAGCCCAAAGGGCATAGATACATAGCAGAAGGCTCCAAAGGGAGTTATGAAGGTCGTCTTCTCCTGGTCCTTAACTGCCATCTTGATCTGATGATAACCAGAATATGCATCCAAGAAGCTCAAACGCTCACAACCCGCCGTAGCATCAATAATTTGATCAATACGGGGGAGAGCGAAAGGATCTGCTGGACAAGGCTTGTTGAGATCTGTGTAGTCCACACACATACGCCAGGTGCCGTTCTTCTTAAGGACGAGCACCGGATTAGCCAATCATTCAGGATGGAAAACTTCAACAATAAATCCAGCCGCTAAGAGCCTGGCCACTTCCTCTCCAATAGCCTTGCGTCTTTCTTCATTGAATCGGCAGAGAAACTGCTTCACCGGTTTATACTTAGGATCACCATTAAGAGTGTGCTCAGTGAGTTCTCTCGGTACACCTGGCATGTCAGAAGGCTTCCATGCAAAGATGTCCCGATTCTCACGGATGAACTCGATGAGCGCGCTTTCCTATTTCGAATCCAAGTTAGCGTTGATGCTGAACTGCTTGGACAAATCGCCAGGCACGAAGTCAACAAGCTTAGTCTCATCAGCCGATTTAAACTTCAGGGCCGGATCATGCTCCGTAGTTGGCTTTATCAACAGAGTCATGTCTGCCGGATCAACATTATCCTTGTAAAATTTTAACTCCTCCGTGGAACAAACCGACTCAGCATAAGCCGCATCACCTTCTTCACATTCCAAAGATCTTGCGGCTCCCATGGACGGTTATAGTTCCCTTGTGACCCGGCATTTTGAGCTGCAGATAGACATAGCAGGGTCGTGCCATAAATTTGGCATAAGCCGGCCGTCCAAACAGGGCGTGATACGGACTTTTGATTTTCACCACCTGAAAGGTCAATGTTTCTGATCTTGAGTCATGATTATCTCCAAAAGCCACCTCCAGAGCTATCTTGCCAACAGGATATGCTGACTTACCAGGCACCATGCCGTGGAACACCGTATTGGACGGGTTAAGATTTTTATCCGTTAACCCCATGCAACGAAAGTTTTCATAATAAAGGATGTTGATACTGCTTCCTCCATCCATGAGTACCTTGGTGAACTTATAACCTCCCACCTGAGGCGCCACCACCAATGCCAGATGACTCGGATTGTCAACCCAGGGAGGATGATCCTCTTTACTCCATACGATTGGCTGCTCAGACCAGCGTAAATAATGGGGCACTGCCGGTTCAACGGAATTCACTGCCCTCTTATGAATCTTTTGGTCACGCTTGTCCAAACTAGTGGTGAAGACATGATATTGCCCACTATTTAACTGCTTCGGGTTGCTCTGGTAACCCAACTGCTGCTGCTGCTAATTGCCCTGATTATTGTATCCACCTTGGTTACTCGATTGAGCTGGCCTCGGGGCCCCAGCCTGCATTGTCGATGTAGAGCTTGCCGCGATGACTCTTGGTCATCCGGCCCACAGCGTAACCCTTGAGTCCTTCGAAGTTTCCCTCCAAGAACTTGAAACCATCATGCAATAGCCCCCACGGTGGGCGCCAACTATTGTGGTTTTGTCACGACAGTTGTCCTCATGAAAAGACTTAGTCGTGGAGCCATCGCTACTGGTTAGCTTAAAAGGGTTAAAGCGGACAAGGGACGCAAGAGAGTTTATACTAGTTCGGCCCCTTACAATGAAGGTAAAAGCCTACGTCTAGTTGTGATGGAATTGATGGGGTTATGATGACCAGGGAGCGAATACGCTTTTCCTGAGTCTCGAGTTGTTGTCTGTTCTCCTGAACCGCCGCCGGGTCATCCCCTTATATACATGGGTGACGCCCGTCGATTATAGAGTCACGAGACCGGCTCATAAACGTGTCTGGTTCGGTCTCCACTCTTTCTATCTTACAAGACAAGTTACATACCAATGCCGGTTCACGGCTACAGGCCTTAAACCGGTTCTGGGCCTTGGGCCCTTACATAACATCCTCATCTGCCTTCATGGGCTTCAAGCATACTCAACTACTGATGAAGTTAACCCGGCCTGTCCTGGCCGGTTTACGCCCAGTAGTAATATCCCCAACAAGAACCGTTCTTACCTACGCATCAAAACCACAACGATAGTTTGTCAAGTTGGTGCTATTTTAACCTTCGCAAGGACCGGGCGTAGCCACACTCGGTTCAACTAAAGTTGGAGAAACTGACAGCCGCTAGTCACCTGTGTGCATAGCAAGGCGGTAAAACCATTCTCGTGTAAGCGTACGCGTAATGTTGGTCCGGGCCGCTTCATCCAACAATACCGCCGAACCGAAATATGACATGCTGGTAAGCAGTATGACTTATATCGCCCACAACTCACTTGTGTTCTACTCATGCAAATAACATCTACGCATAAATCCAGGATCGGATGCCACTGTTGGGGAACGTAGTAATTTCAAAAAAAATCCTACGCACACACAGGATCATGGTGATGCATAGCAACGAGAGGGGAGAGTGTGTCCACGTACCCTCGTAGACCGAAAGCGGAAGCGTTAGCACAACGCGGTTGATGTAGTCGTACGTCTTCACGATCCGACCGATCAAGTACCAAACGCACAACACCTCTGAATTCAGCACACATTCAGCTCGATGACGTCCCTCGAACTCCGATCCAGCCGAGCTTTGAGGGAGAGTTCCGTCAGCACGATGGCGTGGTGACGATGATGATGTTCTACCGACGCAGGGCTTCGCCAAAGCACCGCGATGATATTATCGAGGTGTATTATGGTGGAGGGGTGCACCGCACACGGCTAAGAGATCAAGAGATCAATTGTTGTATCTATGGGGTGCCCCTCCTCCGTATATAAAGGGGGGAGGAGGAGAGGGCCGGCCAAGGGGGTGGCGCGCCCTAGGAGGGGGAAACCAACTCCAAGTAGGTTTGCCACTCCCTTTTCTAGTCCAAGAAGGAGGGGGAAGGAAGGAGTGGGAGAGGGAAAAGGCAAGGGGGCGCGCCTCTTGCCCTGGCCGGCCCCTTTCTCTCTCCACTAGGGCCCAACAAGGCCCATTAGTTCCCGGGGGGTTCCGGTAACCCCCTGTACTCCGATAAATGTCCGGAACCTTTCCGGTGTCCAAACATAGTCGTCCAATATATCGATCTTTACGTCTCGGCCATTTCGAGACTCCTCGTCATGTCCGTGATCACATCCGGGACCCGAAAAACCTTCGGTACATCAAAACACATAAACTCATAATATAACCTTCATCGAACTTTAAGCGTGCGGACCCTACGGGTTCAAGAACTATGTAGACATGACCGAGACACGTCTCAGGTCAATAACCAATAGCGGAACCTGGATGCTCATATTGGCTCCCAGATATTCTCTGAAGATCTTTATCGGTCAGACCGCATAACAACATACGTTGTTCCCTTTGTCATCGGTATGTTACTTGCCCGAGATTCGATCATCGGTATCTCAATACCTAGTTCAATCTCGTTACCGGCAAGTCTCTTTACTCGTTCCATAATACATCATCCCGCAACTAACTCATTAGTTGCAATGCTTGCAAGGCTTATAGTGATGTGCATTACCGAGTGGGCCTAGAGATACCTCTCCGACAGTCGGAGTGACAAATCCTAATCTTGAAATACGCCAACCCAATAAGTACCTTCGGAGAAACCTGTAGAGCACCTTTATAATCACCCAGTTATGTTGTGACGTTTGGTAACACACAAAGTGTTCCTCTGGTAAACGTGAGTTGCATAATCTCATAGTCATAGGAACATGTATAAGTCATGAAGAAAGCAATAGCAGAATACTAAATGATCGTGTGCTAAGCTAACGGAATGGGTCAAGTCAATCACATCATTCTCCTAATGATGTGATCCCGTTAATCAAATGAAAACTCATGTCAATGGCTAGGAAACATAACCATCTTTGATCAACGAGCTAGTCAAGTAGAGGCATACTAGTGACACTCTGTTTGTCTATGTATTCACACAAGTTTATGTTTCCGGTTAATACAATTGTAGCATGAATAATAAACATTTATCATGATATAAGGAAGTAAATAATAACTTTATTATTGCCTCTAGGGCATATTTCCTTCATCAAGTGTGTCCAGGTGCCATTCCGAACTCCCCTGTACTACCTACGTGGGGGCTAAAGCCGACGACTGGCGAGCTCACAGATACCGTAAACGACCGCACAGGAGGAAAAGAATTATAGGAAAAACAAGCAACGTATTATACATAAGCCTTGTTTCATAATACAAAGTTCGGGCAACACGGATACATTCATTCGAAAATAATGTCCTTCAAACGCTGGCCCTCTACAATGCGGGAACCTTCCAAGACTTCATCAAAATACCGCTCCAGCGTATGATGCTCCTTGCCTGCGGGCGGTCCCTCGGTTGCCACCTTGACGGTGTTCATCTTCTCCCACTGTACCTTGACACGGGTGAAGGCCATCCGGGCACCTTCGATACAGACTGACCGCTTTATGGCATCCAACTGAGGGCATGCACTGACTAGCCACTTCACGAGCCCGAAGTAGCTGCTAGGTATGGGCTCGGTGGGCTAGAGACAAATTATAATATCCCTCATAGCTAATCCGGCCACCCCGTGCAGTTCGGTCAACTGTTTCAGCCGATCATTGAGGGGCACCGGATGCTCTGGAGCAAGGTATTGCGACCATAACAGCTTCTCCGTCGAGCTCCCCTCTTTGGCTCAGAAGAACTCCGCAGCATCGGCAACACTCTGAGGAAGATCCGCAAACACTCCTGGAGAACTCCAAACCTGGGTCAGTAAGAGGTACCTTCTCCTCACAAATTTGCTCTGCATACTAAAGGCCTTACACGCCGCGATCTGCTTGGCCTCTTGAATCTCTCGACAGGAACCTTGGGCTTCAACTCGGGCCTCCTGTGCGATTTGGAGGGCCTTAGCAAGTTCGGAATTTTGATCTGCAATCTTGCGCTCCAAGGAATCACACTTGCTTATGGCATCCTTGAGCTCTTGCTGGACTTCATCCACCCGTGATTCATGCTTTTGGCGGGCGGCTCGTTCCCCCTCCGCCTCCTTCTTAGCCTGGGCCAGCGCATTCTTGAGGGTCTTGAACTCAGACGCATCAACTATGAGCACAATTACAAAGCTCAGCAAGATAACACAACAACAAGCCATATCATTTCAGATGTGAATAGGTATCGCATACCTTGCTTCTCCTCCAATCATTTGTTGGTGCGGATGAGCTCTTCATCGTCCCGCTCCAACCGCCGCCTTAGTTCGGACACTTCATCGACATGGGCGGTGGCCGCTAACTTCGATGCCTGTTTTCTCAAATACATGTGTATGTCAATCTTCTGCGAGGGCTATTCGATCCTCTATTCGGCCTTTCTTCAACGAACGCCGAACAGAGTCTCATGGGCTACTGACTATACACAGGAATTCTTTTTATAGTTAAAAAAACATTACATCACGTACCTCAAAGCCTGTCTGAAGGCTAGCATAGGCCTCGTTCAATCCGCTTTTAGCGGACCGAACCTTTTCAACCATTGTACCCATAAGGGTACGGTGTTCCTCAACAATGGAGGCACTCGGAAGCGCTTCCACTAGAGTGTCTGGCGCCTCCGGATTGATAGAGGTCGCCAATGGAGCCGACGCACCACCTTCTTTTGAAGGAGGCTGCTCGCCTGATTCCGGAGCCGTGTCGGTCTCTAGAATGATATTCGGTTGAGGGCCGAAATGGGCATGGCCACCTTTGCCAGTCTCCATGGGGGTCGGTTCCCCCATGTTTTCGACAGCAGAGGTATTACCCTTTGGCGCCACCTTGATGGCTTCCCGCACTGCTCCATGGCCTGGAACGGTCCCTCGGGACAACATTTTGCTGTTGTCCGTAGCAGTGGGTGGGGACGCCGGTGGAGGAGACTCGCTCTCCATCATGTTTGAGCCTAGTGAATTCCCAGAAGACGATGATCGCTGGGGGAGATTGTGGGCCGGACTACAATACGTGATTCTATGTGTTAGGATCACAAGGCATAAAGCCGGATATATATATTATCCTTAAATACTTATGATTCGGCCGAAGGCTTCGACCTGGGGTTCCACTTGGGGACGACTTTGATGTCTGATTCTGAGTTGTCTGGAAGGGAGAGTTTCCCCTTCTTGGATGCCTCCGCCTCTAGGTCCATGGAGGCCCCCCTTTTCTTATTTCCCCCTTTGGGGAAGAATTGTTCTCCTCCTCTTCCTCCTCGTCTTCGTCGTGGGAGGAGAGAACTTTGGTATCTTAGGATGTTATTTCCGAAGTACCTTTGCGGCAAAGGCCACTTCGGACCTCCTTGCCCTTCTTCTTGGCCTTCTTTTCCGGCACCTAGTACGGCGCCAGAACCAGCATCTTCGTCAGAAGAGGAATAGCTGGGTCTTCGGGTAGGGGAGTTGGACACTTGATCTGCTCTGCCTTCTTCGTCCAGCCCTGGGGGACAAGGGGAAGGTTTAAACTTACTCCTTGGAGCTACAAATCAAGGATATGATTAGAAATCTAAGAAACTTACTGGAGTGGCTGGGTGAGCGCAGTCGTGGCTAAGGTCCTCGGTCATTGGCAGCCACGTCTTTTGGTTCTTCAAAAGCGGCTTCCATATATCTTTGTGCTTCATGCTGAAGAACCGCTGCAGGGTCTGGGGACTCGCTGGATCAAACTCCCACATATAGAGAGTCCGGCATTGGCAGGGGAGAATCCGATGAAACAGCATCACCTGGATCACGCTGGCAAGGCTGGTGTTCTTACCCACCATGCTCTTGATGCGCTTTTGCAGCGTCATCACCTCGTAAGATGACACCCAATCTAGGCCTTTATTGAGCCATGATGTGAGCCGCATTGGTGGACCGGTTTTGAACTCAGGAGTGGTGGCCCATGTGGTGTCGCGAGGTTCGTAATGTAGAACCACTCCTATTGCCACCCCTTTACGGTCTCTACAAAAGTCCCTTTGGGCCAGGTAACGTTAGGGAGCTTGCTCACCATGGCACCACCACACTCCGCATGTTGACCCTCGACCACTTTCGGCTTTACATTGAAGATCATGAGCCATAGGCTAAAGTGGGGGTGGGATGCAGAGGAACGCCTCATACACGACAATGAATGCCGAGATGTTGAGGAATGAATTTGGGGCTAAATCATGGAAATCTAGCCCGTAATTGAACATAAGTTCGCGGACGAAAGGGCGGAGAGGAAATCCTAGCCCGCAAAGGAAATGGGGGATGAATACTACCCTCTCATTGGGCTCCGGCGTGGGGACGATCTACTTTTTGGCAGGAAGCCGGTGGGTGATTTCCTTGGCTAAGTACCCCGCTTCCCAGAGCTCCTTGATGTTCCCCTCTATAATGGAGGAGGCCATCCACTTGCCCTGCGCTCCAGATCTAGACATGGCTAGGGTGTTTGCTGGGGATGGAAAGGGTTGAAGCTTGAGCTCGAGGGCGGATGGGCTGAGGAGGAAGAAGGCGTGGGGTAAAAAGGTGGATCCTTATCTCCTTATGAAGGCAGTGAATATCAAGCATCCCCCACGAGCCTTAAAACTCGTCTATTCCCCAGGAGTCGTGCGAGCGGCACGGTTGGATTACCGAAATCTGTATTGATGAGAATCCCGCAATAAGGGGACATGATCTCTGCTTTGACGAGACGTGTCAATGAATACCGCGTCTCGAAACGCGAAGCAGGAGGCTGGAAAACGGTTCAAAATAATAATAAGGCCGGAACACAATACCTCACCGAAAAAGTTGTCAGAAGACATAACCTATTTTTGGTTAAGTATGTTGCCCTCGCGGTTCAGGGTTGTAACTACTATACAGAGCCGGATATAGTTCTTTTGATCAACTACTTTAGATGATTCGAAGGAGGAACCCGCCTTGCAATGCCGAAGAAAATCTGCACACCGGACACCTCATCATTGAAGCCTGGTTCAGGGGCTACTGAGGGAGTCCTGGATTAGGGGATCCCCGGGCGTCCGGGCTATGTGACGTGGGCCGGACTGGTGGTCCGTGAAGATACAAGATAGAAGGCTACCCCCGTGTCCGTATGGGACTCTCCTTGGCGTGGAAGGCAAGCTTCGCATTCAGATATGAAGATTCCTTTATCTACAAACCGGCTCTGTACAACCCTAGTCCCCTACGATGTCTATATAAACTGGAGGGTTTAGTCCGTAGAGGCGATCACAATCATACAGGCTAGACATCTAGGGTTTAGCCATTACAATCTCATGGTAGATCAACTCTTGTATTCCCTATACTCATCATAGTCAATCAAGCATGACGTAGGGTATTACCTCCATTAAGATGGCCCAAACCTGGGTAAACATTGTGTCCCCTGCCTCCTGCTACCTTCGATCCTTAGACTCACAGTTCGGGACCCCCTACCTAAGATCTGTCGGTTTTGACACCGACAGCCCCCCATGGTAGTCCAAATTAGACTAATGGGAGGGGGCGGTGCCCCCCTTTCCTCTTCCCTCTCCCTCTCTTTCCTATTCCCTCCGGTGGAGAAAGGAAAGGGGGGCGAATCCTACTTGGACTAGGAGTCCAAGTAGGACTCCCCCATGGCGCGCCCCTCCTGGCCGCCGGCCTCTCTCCCCCCTCCTTTATATACGAAGGTGAGGGGCACCCCAAAGGCACAATAGTTGTTTCTTAGCCGTGTGCGGTGCCCCCCCTCCACAATTTACCACCTCGTTCATATTGTCGTAGTGCTTAGGCGAAGCCCTGCGCGGATCACATCATCAACACCGTCGCCACACCGTCGTGCTGACGGAACTCTCCCTCGTCCCTCAACTAGATCAAGAGCTTGAGGGATGTCATTATGTTGAACGTGTGCTGAACACGGAGGTGTCATAAACTCGGTACTTGGATCGGTTGGATCTTGAAGACGTTCGACTACATCAACCGCGTTTCATTACGCTTCCGCTTTCGGTCTATGAGGGTACGTGGACACACTCTCCCGTCTCGTTGCTATGCTTCTCCTAGATAGATCTTGCGTGATCATAGGAAAATTTGAATTACTACATTCCCCAACAGTGGCATCCGATCCAGGTGTATGCATAGATGATATGCACGAGTAGAACACAAAGAGTTGTGGGCGATAATAGTCATACTACTTACCACCAATGTCTTACTTTGACTCGGCGGTATTGTTGGATGAAGCGGCCCGGACCGACATTACATGTCCGCGTTCATGAGACCGGTTCTACCGACGTGCTTCGCACACAGGTGGCTCGTGGGTGTCTGTTTATCCAACTTTAGTTAAATCGAGTTTCACTACGGCCGTTCCTTGTTGAAGGTTAAAATAGATGTGGTTTTGATGCGTAGGTAAGAACGGTTCTTGCTAGAAGCCCGTAGCAGCCACGTAAAACTTGCAACAACAAAGTAGAGGATGTCTAACTTGTTTTTGTAGGGCATGTTGTGATGTGATATGGTCAAGACATGATGAGATATAAATTGTTGTATGAGATGATCATGTTTTGTATAAGTTATCGGCAACTGGTAGGAGCCTTATGGTTGTCGCTTTATTGTATGAAATGCAATCGCCATGTAATTGCTTTACTTTATCACTAAGCGGTAGCGACAGTTGTAGTAGCAATAGTTGGCGAGACGACAACGAAGCTACGATGGAGATCAACGTGTCAAGCCAGTGACGATGGAGATCATGACGGTGCTTTGGAGATGGAGATCAAAGGCACAATTTGATGATGGCCACATCATGTCACATATTTAGATTGCATGTGATGTTTATCCTTTATGCATCTTATTTTTCTTAGTATGGCGGTATCATTATAAGATGATCCCTCACTAAATTTAATGGTATAAGTGTTCTTCCTTAGTATGCACCGTTGCTACAATTCATCATGCCGAGACACCACGTGATGATCGGGTGTGATAAGCTCTACGTTCACATACAACGCGTGCAAGCCAGTTTTGCACATGCAGAATACTCAGGTTAAACTTGATGAGCCTAGCATATGCAGATATGGCCTCGGAACACTGAGACCGAAAGGTCGAACATGAATCATATAGTAGATATGATCAACATAGTAATGTTCGCCATTGAAAACTACTCCATCTCACATGATGATCGGACATGGTTTAGTTGATATGGATCATGTGATCATTTAGATGATTAGAGGGATGTCAAACTAAGTGGGAGTTCTTAAGTAATATGATTAATTAAACTTTAATTTATCATGAACTTAGTACCTGATAGTTTTTGCATATCTATGTTGTTGTAGATTAATGGCCCGTGCTACCGTTCCCTTGAATTTTAATGCGTTCCAAGAGAAAGCTAAGTTGAAAGATGATGATAGCAACTACATGGACTGGGTCCGTAACTTGGGGATTATCCTCATTGCTGCATAGAAAAATTATGGCCTGGAAGCACCGCTAGGTGAAAGAACTGTTGCAGGAGCAACTCCAGACATTATGAACGTCTGGCAGACTCGATCAGATGACTACTCGATAGTTCAGTGTGCCATGCTCTACGGCTTAGAATCGGGACTTCAACGACGTTTTGAACATCATGGAGCATATGAGATGTTCCAGGAGTTGAAGTTAATATTTCAAACAAATGCCCGAGTTGAGAGATATGAAGTCTCCAACAAGTTCTACAGTTGTAAAATGGATGAGAATAGTTCTTTCAGTGAACACATACTCAGAATGTCTGGGTACCATAACCACTTGACTCAGCTGGGAGTTAATCTTCCTGATGATAGTGTCATTGACAGAGTTCTTCAATCACTTCCACCAAGCTATAAAGGCTTCGTGATGAACTATAACATGCAAGGGATGAACAAGACGATTCTCGAGCTCTTCGCGATGCTAAAAGCTGCAGAGGTAGAAATCAAGAAGGAGCATCAAGTGTTGATGGTTAACAAGACCACTAGTTTCAAGAAAAAGGGCAAAGGGAAGAAGGGGAACTTCAAGAAGAACAGCAAGCAAGTTGCTGCTCAAGGGAAGAAGCCCAAGTCTGAACCTAAGACTGAGACTGAGTGCTTCTACTGCAAAGGGATTGGTCACTGGAAGCGGAACTACCCCAAGTATTTGGTGGATAAGAAGGATGGCAAAGTGAAAGGTATATTTGATATACATGTTATTGATGTGTACCTTACTAATGCTCGTAGTAGCGCCTGGGTATTTGATACCAGTTCTATTGTTCATATTTGCAACTCGAAACAGGGGCTACAGATTAAACGAAGATTGGCTAAGGATGAGGTGACAATGCGCGTGGGAAATGGTTCCAAGGTTGATGTGATCGTCGTCGGCACGCTACCTCTACATCTATCATCGGGATTAGTTTCAGACCTGAATAATTGTTATTTGGTGCTAGCATTGAGCATGAACATTATATCTGGATCTTGTTTAATGTGAGACGGTTATTCATTTAAATCAGAGAATAATGGTTGTTCTATTTATATGAGTAGAATCTTTTATGGTCATGCACCCTTGATGAGTGGTCTATTTTTATTGAATCTCGATTGTAGTGATACACATATTCATAATATTGAAGCCAAAAGATGCAAAGTTAATAATGATAGTGCAACTTATTTGTGGCACTGCCGTTTAGGTCATATTGGTGTAAAGCACATGAAGAAACTCCATGCTGATGGGCTTCTGGAATCACTTGATTATGAATCACTTCATGCTTGCGAACCATGCCTCATGGGCAAGATGACTAAAACTCCGTTCTCCGGAACAATGGAGCGAGCAACTGACTTATGGGAAATAATACATACTGATGTATGCGGTCCAAGGCTCGCGGCGGTTATCGTTATTTTCTGACATTCACAGATGATTTGAGCAGATATGGGTATATCTACTTAATGAAACATAAGTCTGAAACATTTGAAAAGTTCAAAGAATTTCAAAGTGAAGTGAAAAATCATCATAACAAGAAAATAAAGTTTCTACGATCTGATCGTGGAGGTGAATATTTGAGTTATGAGTTTGGTCTTCATTTGAAACAATGTGGAATAGTTTCGCAACTCACGCCACCTGGAACACCACAGCGTAATGGTGTGTCCGAACATCGTAACCGTACTTTATTAGATATGGTGCGATCTATGATGTCTCTTACCGATTTACCACTGTCGGTTTGGTGTTATGCTCACCATCTAAATCCGTTGAGATGACACCATATGAACTATGATTTAGCAAGAAACCTACACTTTCGTTTCTTAAAGTTTGGGGCTGCGATACTTATGTGAAAAAGCTTCAACCTGATAAGCTCGAACCCAAATCGGAGAAATGTGTCTTCATAGGATACCCAAAGGAGACTGTTGGGTACACCTTCTATCACAGATCCAAAGGCAAGATATTCATTGCTAAGAATGGATCCTTTCTAGAGAAGGAGTTTCTCTCGAAAGAAGTGAGTGGGAGGAAAGTAGAACTTGATGAGGTAATTGTACCTTCTCCCGAATTAGAAAGTAGTTCATCACAGAAATCAGTTCCAGTGATTCCTACAGCAATTAGTGAGGAAGCTAATGATGATGTTCATGAAACTTCGGATCAAGTTACTACCGAACCTTGTAGGTCAACCAGAGTACGGTACGCACCAGAGTGGTATGGTAATCCTGTTCTAGAAGTCATGTTACTAGACCATGACGAACCAACGAACTATGAGGAAGCGATGATGAGCCCAGATTCTGTGAAATGGCTTGAGGCCATGAAATCTGAGATGGGATCCATGTATGAGAACAAAGTGTGGACTTTGGTTAAATTGCCTGTGGGACCCCGGCTCAGAGAAAACAGAACGCCCCATATTCCAGCCCAGAGATCAAGGAGAAGTCTTCTGGAATACGGCACTGCTTAGTATAGAACAAATCAGCTCTTTATTACAATCTATATGGGTACAAGGGGGTTACATCGGCATGGCGAAACTACACGTTCCACGGTTGCTCCATGCAAGCAGCAGAACAACACGAAGCAGCAGAATAACTCTAGCAGGGGAACAGCGACGACGGTGATGAACTCCACTGCGCAGGGACTCTAGCTGGAATGCTTATCCTAGCTCGCAAACAAGGGATCCATGGCAAACAAGCAATCAAATCCGGCATGACCTGCAAACTGGCACGACATGCCAGGTCAGTACATTGAATGTACTTGCAAGCTCACAGCAACCAAAGCAATCAAGACAAACAATAGCATGGCAATTATAGATTATTAAGTAATGATGAACACGATACTATCAGAACAACATGGTATGTACAACACGATACAACTAAAGCAATACGAGCATGGCGTAAACATATGAACATGATGGGACTAGCATGCAACATGATGAAACTACCATGCACCAACTTACTCTGCTCGGGTTATATCGTAACCATCACATGCATCACTTACCATCACGGACATCACACGATCCTCCCTTTCCCAAGTAGCTTCTTTCTCGGAATGGTGTGACCATTGAACATTGAGAAACTTGATATTTTGGCGTCGAGTGGTACGCTCGGCTTAATCAAGGATGCGAGCGGGATATTCCCGATATGTGAGATTATCTAGGAGGTCGAGCATTTTGTGGTCCACTCCATGGATAGGATCCGAGAAGCAACGCCTGAGTTGAGAAACGTGGAAGACATCATGAACTCTGGAGAGATGCGGAGGTAGTTCCAATTGGTAGGCAACTTCTCCTCGTTTGGTAAGAATGCAAAAGGGTCCAATGTAACGAGGAGCCAATTTGCCTTTGATACCGGATCGATGGGTTCCCTTCAGAGGAGTAACCCGAAGGTAAGCCTTCTTGCCAACTTCATAAGTCATGAGCTTATGTTTGCGGTCATATTGACTCTTTTGACAAGATTGGGCTGTTTTCAACTTCTCACAAATAATGCGAACCTGCTCTTCTGCTTCCTGGATCATATCCGGGCCAAAGATTTGTCTTTTCCCGGTTTCTGAACAGTTAAGAGGCGTTCGACATTTTCGTCCACAAAGAACTTCGAAAGGAGCTTTCCCCAAGCTAGCTTGATAACTATTGTTATAAGCGAATTCGGCGAATGGAAGGCATTTCTCCCAATCCATACCGAAAGAGATGACAGAAGCTCAGAGCATATATTCCAGAATTTGATTGACTCATTCTACTTGACCACTTGATTGAGGGTGGAAGGCGGTGCTAAAAGAGAGACGAGTTCCCATAGCATTTTGGAAACTTCCCCAAAATCGAGAGGTGAAAAGACTTCCACGGTCTGAGTTAATCTCCAATGGAACACCATGAAGAGACACTATTCGGGAGATGTACAAGTTAGCAAGCTGGCTAGCGGTTATACTCTCACGAATAGGTAGGAAATGGGCTACTTTGGAAAGACGATCGACAACAACAAAGATAGCATTATTCCCTCTCTTGGTCCTGGGATCCATACCAATTTTATCCCATTTCCATTCAGGAATAGCGAAAGGTTGAAGGGTGCCAGTAGGCCGTTGATGCTCTGCTTCAACACGACGACAGATGTCACAACTAGAAATGTATTGAGCGATTTCTCTCTTCATCCAAGTCCACCAAAACCTCTGGCGTAGGTCTTGATACATTTTAGTACTACCGGGATGAATGGTGAGAGGGGATTCATGAGCTTCCTTAAGGATCAACTGACGTAGATGTTGTTTCTTGGGAACCACCAAGCGGTTCTCGAAGAAGACAACACCTCACTCATCCATGGAAAAACATTTAGCAACTCCTCTAGCGATGTTTTCCTTAATCCGGGATATGCCCTTATCATGCTTCTGGGCAGTTATGATTTGATCCGTAAGGTTAGGCTTCGCCACCAGGGTGGATAGGAATCCTCGAGGAAAGATCTGAAGGTTAAGCTTACGAAATTCCTCGTGGAGAAGTTGTTGACTTTGTTGTAACATCAAGTTGTTACAATAAGATTTACGACTTAGCGCATCAGCCATGACATTGGCTTTGCCTGGGGTGTAGGTTATTCCTAAGTCATAATCTGTGATCAACTCGACCCAACGTCTTTGCCTGAGATTCAAATCCAGTTGGGTGAAGATGTATTTCAGACTTTGGTGATCGGTGTAAATCTCACAACGATTACCAAGAAGGTAATTTCGCCATGTTTTGAGTGCATGGACTACATATGCAAGCTCTAGATCATGTGTGGGATAGTTATCCTCATGTGGACGCAACTATCGAGAAGAGTAGGCAATCACATGACGATCTTGCATGAGTATGCAACCTAGTCCTTGTCGCGAGGCGTCGCAATAGATAACAAAGTCCTTAGAAAAATCTGATGGCACAAGTACGGGAGCAGATGTCAGGTGTCTTTTCAGTTCCTGAAAGCTAAACTCGCACTGTGGGGTCCACTCGAACTTCTTATCTTTCTTGAGGAGTTCAGTTAGAGGTTTAGCAACCTTGGAGAAATTCTCGACGAAGCGGCGACAGTAGCTCGCTAAGCCAAGGAAACTCCAAACTTGCTTGACCGTTTCAGGTGGAGTCCAATCAAGGACGGCTTGTCTTCGCTCGGGATTGACAGCAATACCCTTACCAGAGATTACGTGGCCTAGATAGGTCACTTCTGGCAACCAAAATTCACACTTGGAGAATTTGGCATAAAGGCGATGCTCTCGAAGTTTCATCAATACTAGCCCTAGATGCTCGGCATGTTCTTTCTCATTCTTGGAGTAGATGAGTATATCATCGAGGTATACCACGACAAATTTATCCAAATACTCCATGAAGATCGAGTTCATTAACCGAGAGAAGGTGGCTGGGGCTTTGGTTAAACCGAAGGACATGACGGTGTACTCGTATTGGCCATAACGACTAACAAAGGCCGTTTTAGGAATGTCCCTGTTCTTGATTTTGATTTGATGGTAGACCAACCTCAAATCCATTTTGGAAAAGACTGAGGATCCAGCGAGCTGATCATACAGATCGTTGATCCTGGGGAGCGGATACTTGTTCTTGATAGTGACCAAGTTGACAGGTCGGTAATCTACAACCATCTGATCCGTTCCATCCTTCTTCTTGATGAAGAGGACGGGGCAAGCCCATGGAGAAGAACTAGGATGGATGAAACCCCTTTTCAAGGACTCATCGAGTTGTTTCTTAAGCTCAGCTAGTTCTAGGGGTGCCATCTTATAGGGTCTTCTAGAGCTTTGGACGGTTCCTGGTACAAGGTCTATCACGAACTCGACATCCCTGTCAGGTGGGACACCTGGCAGTTCTTCTGGAAAGACATCTGGGAAGTCATGGACTACCGGAATATCTTCAAGGTCTGGAAGAGGGTTGGCATTTAGGGAGTAGAGCTGACGCTTAGACACTCGGGTCAAAACATTGTCTGTCTTGCCCGATGGATGGGCGAGTTGAACTGCTCTAGTAGAGCAATCAATCTTAGCATAATGAGCTGACATCCAATCCATACGCAAGATGATGTTTATGTCCGAGGACTTGAGAGCTATTAATGAGGCAAGGAAGACCAGTCTATCGACAAGAATTTCATTCCCATGGCTTACTCTAGAAGTTTGCCATCTAGAGCCAGGAGTTTGAATTTCCATGGTGGTGGGCATGTCACAGAAATTAGTGTTGTGCAATCGAGCATAGCTCTCAGAAATGAATGAATGAGATGCTCCAGTATCAAAAAGAACAGATGCCGGATGGCAATTAACAAGGAGCGTACCAAGGACGACGTTGGTATCATCATGAGTTTCTTCAGTTGAGACATAGTTGACATGGCCACATGCAGTGTGCTACCTCTTGAGCACTGCGTTGGATTTCCCCGAAGAGGAGAGGATGATGTAGCAAAGTAGCGTAAGTATTTCCCTCAGTTTTTGAGGACCAAGGTATCAATCCAGTAGGAGGCCACGCGTGAGTCCCTCGTACCTACACAAAACAAATAGCTCAACGCAACCAACGCGATTAGGGGTTGTCAATCCCTTCACGGTCACTTACGAGAGTGAGATCTGATAGAGATGATAGATAATATTTTTGGTATTTTTGGTATAAAGATGCAAATTAAAATAAAAGGCAAAGTAGAAAGCAAAGCAATGATAAAGTGATGGAGATTGATATGATGAGAATAGACCCGGGGGCCATAGGTTTCACTAGTGGCTTCTCTCAAGAGCATAAGTATTTCTATGGTGGGTGAACAACTTACTGTTGAGCAATTGACAGAATTGAGCATAGTTATGAGAATATCTAGGTATGATCATGTATATAGGCATCACGTCCGAGACAAGTAAACCGACTCCTGCCTGCATCTACTACTATTACTCCACTCATCGACCGCTATCTAGCATGCATCTAGAGTATTAAGTTAATGAAAACAGAGTAACACCTTAAGCAAGATGACATGATGTAGAGGAATAAATTCATGCAATATGATAAATACCCCATCTTGTTATTCTCGATGGCAACAATACAATACGTGCCTTGCTGCCCCTACTGTCACTGGGAAAGGACACCGCAAGATTGAACCCAAAGCTAAGCACTTCTCCCATTGCAAGAAAAACCAATCTAGTAGGCCAAACCAAACTGATAATTCAAAGAACATGCAAAGATAACCAATCACACATAAAAGAATTCAGAGAAGATTCAAATATTGTTCGTAGATAATCTTGATCATAAATCCACAATTCATCGGTCTCAACAAACACACCGCAAAAAAGAAGATTACATCGAATAGATCTCCACGAGAGAGGGGGAGAACATTGTATTGAGTTCCAAAAAGAGATAAGAAGCCATCTAGCTACTAACTATGGACCCGAAGGTCTGAAGTAAACTACTCACACTTCATCGGAGGGGCTATGATGATGATGTAGAAGCTCTCCGTGATCGATTCCCCTTCCGGCGGAGCTCCGGAACAGGCCCCAAGATGGGATCTCGTGGGTACAGAAGGTTGCGGCGGTGGAATTAGGTTTTTGGCTCCGTCTCTAATCGTTCAGGGGTACGTAGGTATATATAGGAGGAAGGAGTACATCGGTGGAGCTTCGAGGGGCCCACGAGGCAGGGGGCGCGCCCTAGGGGGGGGGCCTCCACCCTCGGGACCGCCTCGTGGCTTTCTTGACAGAGGGTCCAAGTCTCCTGGATCATATCTGATGAGAAAATCACGTTCCCGAAGGTTTTATTCCGTTTGTACTCCGTTTGATATTCCGTTTCTCTGAAACACTGAAATAGGCAAAAAACAGCAATTCTGGGCTGGGCCTCTGGTTAATAGGTTAGTCCCAAAAGTAATATAAAAGTGGAAAATAAAGCCCAATATAGTCCAAAATAGTAGATAATATAGCATGGAGCAATCAAAAATTATAGATACGTTGGAGACTTATCAGGCATCCCCAAGCTTAATTCCTGCTCGTCCTCGAGTAGGTAAATGATAAAAAAGAATTTTTGATGCGGAGTGCTACTTGGCATAATTTCAATGTAAATCTTCTTAATTGTGGTATGAATATTCAGATCCGAAAGATTCAACACAAAAATTCATATTGACATAAAAAATAATAATACTTCAAGCATAATAACAAAGCAATTATGTCGTCTCAAAATAACATGGCCAAAGAAATTTATCCCTACAAAATCATATAGTCTCGCTATGCTCTATCTTCACCACACAAAGTATTTAAATCATGCACAACCCCGATGACAAGCCAAGCAATTGTTTCATACTTTAACATTTTCAAAACTTTTTCAATCTTCACGCAATACATGAGCGTGAGCCATGGATATAGCACTATATGTGGAATAGAATGGTGGTTGTGGAGAAGACAAAAGGAGGGGAAGATAGTCTCACATCAACTACGCGTATCAACGGGCTATGGAGATGATCAATAGATATCAATGTGAGTGAGTAGGGATTGCCATGCAATGGATGCACTAGAGCTATAAGTATATGAAAGCTCAACAAAAGAAACTAAGTGGGTGTGCATCCAACTCGCTTGCTCAGAAGACCTAGGGCATTTTGAGGAAGCCCATCACTGGAATATACAAGCCAAGTTCTATAATGAAAGATTCCCACTAGTATATGAAAGTGGCAAAATGAGAGACTCTCTATCATGAAGATCATGGTGCTACTTTGAAGCACAAGTGTGGTAAAAGGATAGTAACATTGTCCCTTCTCTATTTTTCTCTCATTTTTTTATTTGGGCCTTTCTCTTTTTTATGACCTCTTTCTTTTCTTTTCTTTTTTTTTCCTTTTTTTCGTCCGGAGTCTCATCCCGACTTATGGGGGAATTATAGTCTCCATCATCCTTTCCTCACTTGGGACAATGATCTAAACATGATGATCATCACACTTTTATTTTTCTTACAACTCAACAATTACAACTCAATACTTAGAACAAAATATGACTCTATATGAATGCCTCTGGCGGTGTACCGGGATATGCAATGAATCAAGAGTGACATGTATGAAAGAATTATGAATGGTGGCTTTGCCACAAATACAATGTCAACTACATGATCATGCTAGCAATATGACAATGATGGAGCGTGTCATAATAAATAGAACGGTGGAAAGTTGCATGGCAATATATCTCGGAATGGCTATGGAAATGCCATGATAGGTAGGTATGGTGGCTGTTTTGAGGAAGGTATATGGTGGGTGTACGATACCGGCAAAAAGTGCGCGGTATTAGAGAGGCTAGCAATGGTGGAAGGAAGGAAAAGTGCGTATAATCCATGGACTCAACATTAGTCATAAAGAACTCATATACTTATTGCAAAAATCTAGAAGTTATCAAAGCAAAGTATTACACGCATGCTCCTAGGGGGATAGATTGGTAGGAAAAGACCATCGCTCGTCCCCGACCACCACTCATAAGGAAGACAATCAATAAATAAATCATGCTCAAACTTCATTACATAATGGTTCACCATACATGCATGCTACGGGAATCACAAACTTTAACACAAGTATTTCTCAAATTCACAACTACTCAACTAGCATGACTCTAATGTCACCATCTTCATATCTCAAAACAATTATCAAGCATCAAACTTTTCTTAGTATTCAACGCACTCAAAAGAAAGTTTTACAAATCTTGAATACCAAGCATATTAAGATTTTTAAGTAATTACCATGCTATTTAAGACTCCCAAAATAATCTAAGTGAAGCATGTGAGATCAATAGTTTCTTTAAAACAAATCGACCACCATGCTCTAAAAATCTAAGTGAATCACATAGAGCAAAACTATAAAGCTCAAAAAGATATAAGTGAAGCACATAGAGCAAGACTATGAAGCTCAAAAGATATAAGTGAAGCATATAGAGTATTCTAACAAATTCCAATTCATGTATGGCTCTCTCAAAAGGTGTGTACAGAAAGGATGATTGTGGTAAACTAAAAAGCAAAGACTCAAATCATACAAGACGCTCCAAGCAAAACACATATCATGTGGTGAATAAAAATATAGCTCCAAGTAAAATTACCGATGGAAGTAGACGAAAGAGGGGATGCCTTCCGGGGCATCCCCAAGCTTTGACTTTTTGGTGTCCTTGGATTATCTTGGGGGTTCCATGGGCATCCCAAAGCTTAGGCTCTTGCCACTCCTTGTTCCATAATCCATCAAAAGATTTCACCCAAAACTTGAAAACTTCACAACACAAAACTCAACAGAAATCTCGTAAGCTCCATTAGCGAAAGAAAACAAAAGACCACTTCAAGGTACTGTAATGAACTCATTCTTTATTTATATTGCTGTTAAATCTACTGTATTCCAACTTCTCTATGGATTATAAACTATTTTACTAGCCATAGATTCATCAAAATAAGCAAACAACACACAAAAAAACAGAATCTGTCAAAAACAGAACAGTCTGTAGTAATCTGTAACTAACGCAAACTTCTGGAACTCCAAAAAATCTGCCAAAATAGGAAGACCTAGGCAATTTGTTTATTGATCATCAGAAATTGGAATCACTATTTTATCACGTTCTGATGATTTTTGACAATTGTTTTCGTGAACAGAAAGTTTCTGGAAATTACAGCAAGATCAAATAACTATCATCCAAGAAGATCCTATAGGTTTAACTTGGCACAAACACTAATTAAGAGATAAAACCACATCTAAACAGAAGGTAGATGTACTATTTATTCCTAAACAGAAGCAAAAACAAAGAAGCTAAAATAAAATTCGGTTGCCTCCCAACAAGCGCTATCGTTTAACGCCCCTAGCTAGGCATAAAAGCAAGGATAGATCTAGGTATTGCCATCTTTGGTAGGAAATCCATAAGTGGCTCTCATGATAGATTCATATGGTAGATTTGTTTTCTTCCTAGGGAAGTGTTCCATGCCCTTCTTTAAGGGAAATTGGAATCTAATATTCCCTTCTTTCATATCAATAATCGCACCAATCGTTCTAAAGAAAGGTCTACCAAGAATAATAGGACAAGAAGGATTGCAATCTACATCAAGAATGATAAAATCTATGGGCACATAATTCCTATTTGCAACAATAAGAACATCATTAATTCTTCCCATAGGTTTCTTAATAGTGGAATCCGCAAGATGCAAGTTTAGAGAGCAATCATCAAAATCACGGAAATCTAGCAAATCGCACAAAGTTTTGGGAATAGTGGAGACACTAGCACCCAAATCACATAAAGCATAAAATTCATGATCCTTAATCTTAATTTTAATAGTTGGTTCCCACTTTCATAAAGTTTTCTAGGGATAGAGACTTCCAACTCAAGTTTTTCTTCATAAGATTGCATCAAGGCATCAACGATATGTTTAGTAAATGCTTTATTCTGACTATAAGCATGAGGAGAATTTAGCACGGATTGAAACAAGGAAATACAATCAATTAAAGAGAAAGTTTCATGATTAAATTCCTTGAAATCCAAAATAGTGGGTTTAGCAACATCTAGGGTTATATTTTTTTCAATCCCACTTTTATCAATTTCATCATCAAGATCTAAATACTCCGAATTTTTAGAATGCCTTCTAGGTAAAGGTGGATCATATTCAGTTTCATCAAGATTCATATTGCAAAACAAAGATTTAATAGGGGACACATCAATAACTTTTAGATCTTCATCTTCATTTTCATAGGAATTGGAAGAACACGCTTTAATAAAGGCATCTTTCGTAGCACGCATCCTAGAGGTTCTTTCCTTGCACTCATCAATGGAAATTCTCATGGCTTGGAGCGACTCATTCATATCATGCTTAGGAGGAATAGATCTAAGCTTTAAAGAATCAACATCAAGAGAAATTCTATAAACATTCCTATCCAATTCATCGACTTTAAGCAATTTCTTTTCAAGCAAAGCATTGAAATTCTTTTGTGAATTCATAAACTCTTTAACACTAGTCTCAAATTCAGAGGGCATCTTATTAAAATTTCCATAAGAGTTGTTGTGGGAATTTCCATAATTATTAGAAGGATTACTAGGATAGGGCCTAGGATTAAAATTCCCTCTATATGCATTACCAAAATTATTCCTACCAACAAAATTCACATCCATAGATTCATTATTATTCTCAATCAAAGTAGACAAAGGCATATAATTAGGGTCAGAAGAAACACTCTTAGTAGCAAATAATTTCATAAGTTCATCCATCTTTCCACTCAAAACATTGATTTCTTCTATCGCATGCACTTTTTTATTAGTAGATCTTTCAGTGTGCCATTGAGAATAATTAGCCATAATATTATCTAGGAGTTTAGTAGCATCTCCTGAGGTGATTTCCATAAAAGTGCCTCCCGCGGCCGAATCTAAAAGATATCTAGAAGCAAAATTCAATCCAGCATAAAAAAATTGTATAATCATCCACAAATTCAAACCATGAGTAGGGCAATTACGTATCATTAATTTCATTCTCTCCCAAGCTTCTGCAACATGTTCATGATCAAGTTGCGTAAAATTCATAATATCGTTCCTAAGAGAGATGATCTTAGCAGGAGGAAAATACTTAGAGATAAAAGCATCTTTACACTTGTTCCAAGAATCAATACTATTTTTAGGCAAAGACGAAAACCAAGCTTTAGCAAGATCTCTAAGCGAAAAAGGAAATAGCTTCAATTTAACAATATCATTATCAACATCTTTCTTCTTTTGCATATCACATAAATCAACGAAGCTATTTAGATGAGTAGCGGCATCTTCACTAGGAAGGCCGGCGAATTGATCTTTCATAACAAGATTTAACAAGGCAGTATTGATTTCACAAGATTCAGTATTGGCAAGAGGAGCAATTGGAGTGCTAAGGAAATCATTATTGTTGGTATTTGTATAGTCACACAATTTGGTATTATCTTGAGTCATCGCGACAAGCAAGTAATCCAACACACGAGCAAACAAAAAAGGCGAGCGGGAAAAAGGAAAACGGAAAAGAGAGGGCGAATAAAACGGCAAGGGTGAAGTGGGGGAGAGGAAAACGAGAGGCAAATGGCAAATAATGTAGTCCGAGAGATAGGGATTGTGATGGGTACTTGGTATGTTGACTTTTGCGTAGACTCCCCAGCAACGGCGCCAGAAATTCTTCTTGCTACCTCTTGAGCACTGCGTTGGATTTCCCCGAAGAGGAGAGGATGATGCAGCAAAGTAGCGTAAGTATTTCCCTCGGTTTTCGAGAACCAAGGTATCAATCCAGTAGGAGGCCACGCGCGAGTCCCTCATACCTACACAAAACAAATAGCTCAACGCAACCAACGCGATTAGGGGTTGTCAATCCCTTCACGGTCACTTACGAGAGTGAGATCTGATAGAGATGCTAGATAATATTTTTGGTATTTTTGGTTTAAAGATGCAAAGTAAAATAAAAGGCAAAGTAGAAAGCAAAGCAATAATAAAGTGATGGAGATTGATATGATGATAATAGACCCCGGGGGCCATAGGTTTCACTAGTGGCTTCTCTCAAGAGCATAAGTATTTCTACGGTAGGTGAACAAATTACTGTTGAGCAATTGACAGAATTGAGCATAATTATGAAAATATCTAGGTATGATCATGTATATAGGCATCACGTCCAAGACAAGTAGACCGACTCCTTCTTGCATCTACTACTATTACTCCACTCATCGACCGCTATCCAGCATGCATCTAGAGTATTAAGTTAATGAAAACAGAGTAACGCCTTAAGCAAGATGACATGATGTAGAGGAATAAATTCATGCAATATGATAAATACTCCATCTTCTTATCCTCGATGGAAACAATACAATACGTGCCTTGCTGCCCCTACAGTCACTGGGAAAGGACACCGCAAGATTGAACCCAAAGCTAAGCACTTCTCCCATTGCAAGAAAAACCAATCTAGTAGGCCAAACCAAACTGATAATTCGAAGAGACTTGCAAAGATAACCAATCACACATAAAAGAATTCATAGAAGATTCAAATACTGTTCGTAGATAATCTTGATCATAAACCCACAATTCATCGGTCTCAACAAACACACCGCAAAAAAAATGCATCGAATAGATCTCCACGAGAGAGGGGGAGAACATTGTATTGAGATCCAAAAAGAGAGAAGAAGCCATATAGATACTAACTATGGACCCGAAGGTCTGAAGTAAACTACTCACACTTCATCGGAGGGGCTATGATGATGATGTAGAAGCCCTCCGTGATCGATTCCCCTTCCGGCGGAGCTCCGGAACAGGCCCCAAGATGGGATCTCGTGGGTACAGAAGGTTGCGGCGGTGGAATTAGGTTTTTGGCTCTGTCTCTGATCGTTTGGGGGTACGTAGGTATATATAGGAGGAAGGAGTACGTCAGTGGAGCTTTGAGGGGCCCATGAGGCAGGGACGCGCCCTAGGGGGGCGCTCCCTCCACCCTCGTGACCGCCTCATGGCTTTCTTGACGGAGGGTCCAAGTCTCCTGGATCATATCTGATGAGAAAATCACATTCCCGAAGATTTCATTCCGTTTGGACTCCGTTTGATATTTCGTTTCTTCGAAACACTGAAATAGGCCAAAAACAGCAATTCTGGGCTGGGCCTCCGGTTAATAGGTTAGTCCCAAAAGTAATATAAAAGTAGAAAATAAAGCCCAATATGGTCCAAAATAGTAGATAATATAGCATGGAGCAATCAAAAATTATAGATACATTAGAGACGTATCACAGTGTTGGCTGGCTTGGCGTAATAAGTCTTTCCCGCTGGCTTGCCACGACCAACGGACTTTCCAGGCTGATTGGGGTTTTCGTTCTGGGGACACTCGCGTATGTAGTGACCCGTCTCTCCACACTTGAAGCATGTCACAACATTGGGGCGTTGAGCAGCATTAGCAGCGGGGCCACCATAGGCCTTGGGCGGTGCATACTGCTGGTTGGGGCGAGGCGCCTCAAAGGATGGCCTCGGAGTGAACCTGGGTGGCAGAGCTGTGTTTGGAATCCACACCCGGCGCTTCTGAGGTCCAGAGCCGGATGAAGAACCAAAGTCACAGGAGTGCTTGCGTGAAGCGTCATAGTCAGTCTGACCTGTCTCAGCACTGATGGCCTTATTCGCTAACTTCTGGAATGAGGTGCACTCCTGCTGACGGAGATCATGGTGAAGCCCGGGGCTAAGTCCCTTACGGAACCCTGCCTGCTTCTTGGCATCGGTGGATACCTCTTCAGGACCATAATGTGCCAGGTTTCCAAACTCACGGCTGTATGCATCCACGGTCAGTCTGCCTTGGGTGAAATTGCAGAACTCTTCCCTCTTACGATCCACGAGACCTTCCGGAATGTGATGCTCACGGAAAGCCTCACTGAATTCAGCCCAAGTAGTGATTTGGCCAGCCAGGCGCATAGCCTCATAGTTTTCCCACAAAAGGCCAGCAGGGCCTTCGAGGTGATAGGCACCGTAGGTAACCTTATCAGCTTCGGCTACGTTGGCAGAACGTAGCTTGTTGGTGATACTGTGAAGACAATCATCCGCGTCGAGGGGCTCGATGGAATGATGGAATGTCGGTGGGTACAACTTGATAAATTCATTGATTCACACCAAGTCGTTCCTCTGGCGAAGTGCGGTATTCTGCTCATCGTTCTAGCAAGCGATTGGTCTCACACTTGTTTCTTTCTGCCTCCAGCATAACTTCGGCCAAAGAAGGCGGGTGAGGCAGATTCCCATCCCTAGCTGCACTGGCTTCATGCTACCTCTTGAGCTTGCGTTGGTTTTCCCCGAAGAGGAGGATGATGCAGCAGAGTAGCATAAGTATTTCCCTCAGTTTTTGAGAACCAAGGTATCAATCCAATAGGAGGCCACGCTCAAGTCCCTCGTACCTACACAAAACGATAGCTACTCGCAACCAACGCGATTATGGGTTGTCAATCCCTTCACGGTCACTTACGAGAGTGAGATCTGATAGAGATAATATTTCTAGTATTTTGGGTATAAACAAGCAAAGGAAAAAGTAAAAGGCAAAGTAAAAAAAAGCAAGATTAAAATGATGGAGATTGATATAATGAGAATAGACCCGGGGGCCATAGGTTTCACTAGTGGCTTCTCTCAAGAGCATAAGTATTCTATGGTGGGTGAACAAATTACTGTTGAGCAATTGACAGAATTGAGCATAGTTATGAGAATATCTAAGCATGATCATGTATATAGGCATCACGTCCGTGACAAGTAGATCGAAACGATTCTGCATCTACTACTAGTACTCCACTCATCGACCGCTATCCAACATTCATCTAGAGTATTAAGTTAGAAGCAGAGTAACGCTTTAAGCAAGATGACATGATGTAGAGAGATAAATTCATGCAATATGAAATAAACCCCATCTTGTTATCCTCGATGGCAACGATACAATACGTGCCTTGCTTCCCCTTTTGTCACTGGGAAAGGACACCGCAAGATCGAACCCAAAGCTAAGCACTTCTCCCATGGCAAGAACTACCAATCTAGTTGGCCAAACCAAACGGATAATTCGAAGAGACTTGCAAAAATAACCAATCATACATAAAAGAATTCAGAGAAGATTCAAATATTGTTCATAGATAGACTTGATCATAAACCCACAATTCATCGGTCTTAACAAACACACCGCAAAAAGAAGAAGATTACATCGAATAGATCTCCACAAGAGAGGGGGGGACATTGTATTGAGATCCAAAAAGAGAGAAGAAGCCATCTAGCTAATAACTATGGACCCGAAGGTCTGAGGTAAACTACTCACACTTCATCGGAGAGGCTATGATGGTGTAGAAGCCCTCCGTGATGACGGCCCTCTCCGGCGGAGCTCCGGAACAGGCCCCAAGATGGGTTCTCGTGGATACAGAAAGTTGCGGCGATGGAATTAGGTTTTTGGATCCTGTTCTATTCGTTTTGGGGTACGTGGGTATATATAGGAGGAAGAAGTACATCGGTGGAGCTTCGATGGGCCCACGAGAGTGGGGGGAGCGCCTGGGGGTGTAGGGCGCGCCCCCCTACCTCGTGCCCTCCTTGGAGCTTCCTTGGCGTAGGGTCCAAGTCTCCTGGGTCTTATTCGGGAAGAAAATCACTTTCCAGAAAGGATTATTCTGTTTGGACTCCATTTGATATTCCGTTTCTTCGAAACACTGAAATAGGCAAAAAACAACAATTCTGGGCTGGGCCTCCGGTTAATAGGTTAGTCCCAAAAATAATATAAAAGTGGAAAATAAAGCGCAATATAGTCCAAAACAGTAGATAATATAGCATGGAGCAATCAAAATTATAGATACGTTGGAGACGTATCAGGCATCCCCAAGCTTAATTCCTGCTCGTCCTCGAGTAGGTAAATGATAAAAAACAGATTTTTTGATGCGGAGTGCTACTTGGCATAATTTCAATGCAAAATTTCTTAATTGTGGTATAAATATTCAGATTAGAAAGATTCAAGACAAAAGTTCATATTGACATAAAGAATAATAATACTTCAAGCATACTAATAAAGCAATTATGTCTTCTCAAAATAACATGGCCAAAGAAAGTTATCCCTACAAAATCATATAGTCCGGCTATGCGCTATCTTCACCAGACAAAGTATTTAAATCATGCACAACCCCGATGACAAGCCAAGCAATTGTTTCATACTCTAACTTTTTCAATCTTCATGCAATACATGAGCGTGAGCCATGGATATAGCACTATATATGGAATAGAAGCGTGGTTGTGGAGAAGACAAAAAGAGGGGAAGATAGTCTCACATCAACTAGGCGTATTAACGGGCTATGAAGATGCCCATCAATAGATATCAATGTGAGTGAGTAGGGATTGCCATGCAACGGATGCACTAGAGCTATAAGTATATGAAAGCTCATCAAAAGAAACTAGGTGGGTGTGCATCCAACTCGCTTGCTCACGAAGACCTAGGGCATTTTTGAGGAAGCCCATCATTGGAATATACAAGCCAAGTTCTATAATGAAAAATTCCCACTAGTATATGAAAGTGACATAACGAGAGACTCTCTATCATGAAGATCATGGTGCTACTTTGAAGCACAAGTGTGCTAAAAGGATAGTAACATTGTCCCTTCTCTCTTTTTCTCTCATTTTTTTATTTGGGCCTTTTTTCTTTTTTTATGGCCTCTTTTTTTCGTCCGGAGTCTCATCCCGACTTATGGGGGAATCATAGTCTCCAGCATTCTTTCCTCATTTGGGACAATGCTCTAAAAATGATGATCATCACACTTTTATTTTTCTTACAACTCAACAATTACAACTCGATACTTAGAACAAATATGACTCTATATGAATGCCTCCGGCGGTGTACCAGGATATGCAATGAATCAAGAGTGACATGTATGAAAGAATTATGAATGGTGGCTTTGCCACAAATATGATGTCAACTACATGATCATGCTAGCAATATGACAATAATGGAGTGTGTCGTAATAAATGGAACGGTGGAAAGTTGCATGGCAATATATCTCGGAATGGCTATGGAAATGCCATGATAGGTAGGTATGGTGGCTCTTTTGAGGAAGGTATATGGTGGGTGTATGATACCGGCGAAAGGTGTGCGGTATTAGAGAGGCTAGCAATGGTGGAAGGATGGGAAAAAGTGCATATAATCCATGGACTCAACATTAGTCATAAAGAACTCATATACTTATTGCAAAAATCTAGAAGCTATCAAAGCAAAGTATTACGCACATGCTCCTAGGGGGATAGATTGGTAGGAAAAGACCATCCCTCGTCCCCGACCACCACTCATAAGGAAGACAATCAATAAATAAATTATGCTCCGACTTCATCACATAACAGTTCACCATACGTGCATGCTACGGGAATCACAAACTTTAACACAAGTATTCTTTAAATTCACAACTACTAAACTAGCATGACTCTAATATTATCACCTCCATATCTCAAAACAATTATCATGCTTCAATCTTCTCTTAGTATTCAACGCACTCAAAAGAAACTTTCACAAATCTTGAATACCAAGCATATTATTATTAAGCAAATTACCAAGCTATTACGGCTCAAAATAATTTAAGTGAAGCATGAGAGATCAATAGTTTCTTTTAAAAAAACACCACCGTGCTCTAAAAGATCTAAGTGAAGCACATAGAGCAAAATTATAACGCTCAAAAGATATAAGTGAAGCGCATAGAGCAAAACTACATAGCTCAAAAGATATAAGTGAAGCACATAGAGTATTCTATCAAATTCCAATTCATGTATGTCTCTCTCAAAAGTTGTGTACAGCAAGTATGATTGTGGCATACTAACAAACAAGGACACAAATAATACAAGACGCTCCAAGCAAAACACATATCATGTTGGTGAATAAAAATATAGCTCCAAGTAAATTACCGATGGAAGTGGACGAAAGAGGGGATGCCTTCCAGGGCATCCCCAAGCTTTGACTTTTTGGTGTCCTTGGATTATCTTGGGGGTGCCATGGGCATCCCCAAGCTTAGGCTCTTGCCACTCCTTGTTCCATAGTCCATGAAAAGAATTCACCCAAAACTTGAAAACTTCACAACACAAAACTCAATAGAAATCCCGTGAGCTCCGTTAGAGAAAGAAAACAAAAGACCACTTCAAAGTACTATAATGAACTCATTATTTATTTATATTGGTGTTAAACCTACTTTATTCCAACTTCTCTATGGATTATAAACTATTTTACTAACCATAGATTCATACAAATAAGCAAACAACACACGAAAAACAGAATCTGTCAAAAACAGAACAGTCTGTAGTAATCTGTAACTAACACAAACTTCTGGAACTCCAAAAAATCTACCAAAATTAGAAGACCTAGACAATTTTTTTATTGATCAGCAGCATTGGAATCGGTGTTTTATCACATTATGGTGATTTTTCACAATTCGTCCACTGAACGCAAAGTTTCTGGAAATTACAGCAAGATCAAATAACTATCATCCAAGAAGATCCAATAGGTCTAACTTGGCACAAACACTAATTAAAACAAAAAACCACATACAAATAGAAGATAGATAGGTTATTTATTCCCTAACAGAAGAAAAACACAAAAAAATAAAAATAAAATTGGGTTGCCTCCCAACAAGCGCTATCTTTTAACGCCCCTAGCTAGGCATAAAAGCGAGGATAGATCTAGGTATTGCCATCTTTGGAAGGCAATCCATAAGTGGCTCTCATGATAGTTTCATATGGCAATTTTATTTTCTTTCTTGGAAAGTGTTCCATGCCCTTTTTTAATGGAAATTGGAATCTAATATTCCCTTCCTTCGTATCAATAATCGCACCAACCGTTCTAAGGAAAGGTCAACCAAGAATAATCGGGCAAGAAGGATTGCAATCTATATCAAGAACAATGAAATCTACGGGCACAAAATTCCTATTTGCAACAGTAAGAACATCATTAATCCTTCCCATAGGTTTCTTAATAGTAGAATCCGCAAGATGCAAGTTTAAAGAGCAATCATCAAGATCGCGGAAATCTAGCAAATCACACAAAGTTTTGGGGATAGTGGAGACACTAGCACCCAAATCACACAAAGCATAAAACTCATGATCTTTAATTTTAATTTTAATAGTTGGTTCCCACTCATCATAGAGTTTTCTAGAGATAGAAACTTTCAACTCAAGTTTTTCTTCATAAGATTGCATCAAGGCATCAACAATATGTTCGGTGAAGGCTTTCTTTTGACTATAAGCATGTGGAGAATTTAGCACAGATTTCAACAAGGAAATACAATCAATCAAAGAGCAACTTTCATAATTAAATTCCTTGAAATGCAATATAGTGTGTTTAGCAACATCTAGATTTTTATTTGTTTCAATCCCACTTTCATCAATTTCATCATAAAGATCTAAATACTCCGTATTTTTAGAACGCCTTCTAGTTAAAGGAAGATCATATTCAGTTTCATCAAGATTCATATTGCAAAACAAAGATTTGATAGGGGACACATTAATAACTTTTAGATCCTCATCTTGATTTTCATAGGAATTGGAAGAACACGCTTTAATAAAGGCATCTTTGGAAGCACGCATCCTAGCGGTTCTTTCCCTGCACTCATCAATGGAAATTCTCATGGCTTTGAGAGACTCATTGAAATTATGCTTAGGAGGAATAGATCTAAGCTTTAAAGAAACAACCTCAAGAGAAATTCTATCAACGTTCCTAGCCAAATCATCAACTTTAAGCAATTTCTCTTCATGCAAAGCATTAAAATTCTTTTGTGAATTCATAAACTCTTTAACACTATTCTCAAATTCAGAGGGCATCTTATTATAATTACCATAAGAGTTGTTGTAGGAATTTCCATTATTATTAGAAGGATTACTAGGATATGGCCTAGGATTAAAATTCCCTCTATACACGCTGTTACCAAAATTATTCCTACCAACAAAATTCACATCCATAGATTCATTGTTATTCTCAATCAAAGTATACAAAGGCATATCATTAGGATCAGAAGAAACACTCTTAGTAGCAAATAATTTCATAAGTTCATCCATCTTTCCACTCAAAACATTGATTTCTTCTATCGCATGCACTTTTTTATTAGAAGATCTTTCAGTATGCCATTGAGAATAATTAACCATAATATTATCTAGGAGTTTAGTAGCATGTCCTAAGGTGATTTCCATAAAAGTACCTCCCGCAGCCGAATCTAAAAGATTTCTAGAAGCAAAATTCAATCCAGCATAAAAGTTTTGTATAATCATCCACAAATTCAAACCATGAGTAGGGCAATTACGTATCATTAATTTCATTCTCTCCCAAGCTTGTGCAACATGTTCATGATCAAGTTGCTTAAAATTCATAATGTCGTTTCCAAGAGAGATGATCTTAGCGGGAGGAAAATACTTAGAGATAAAAGCATCTTTGCACTTGTGCCAAGAATCAATACTATTTTTAGGCAAAGACGAAAACCAAGCTTTAGCATGATCTCTAAGCGAAAAAGGAAATAGCTTCAATTTAACGACATCATTATCGACATCCTTTTTCTTCTGCATATCACATAGATCAACGAAGCTGTTCAGATGAGTAGCGGCATCTTCACTAGGAAGGCCGGCGAATTGATCTTTCATAACAAGATTCAACAAAGTAGTATTGATTTCACAATATTCAGTATTGGCAAGAGGAGCAATTGGAGTGCTAAGGAAATCATTATTGTTGGTATTGGTGAAGTCACACAGTTTGGTAGTATCTTGAGCCATCGTGGCAAACAAGCAATCCAACACACGAGCAAACAAAAGGCAAGCGAGAAAAAGGCAAACGGAGAAGGAGAAAGAGAAGGAGGAGGAGAAGGAGAAAGAGAGGGCAAATAAAACGGCAAGGGTGAAGTGGGGGAGAGGAAAACGAGAGGCAAATGGCAACTAATGTAATGCGAGAGATAGGAATTGTGATGGGTACTTGGTATGTTGACTTTTCGCGTAGACTCCCCGGCAACGGCGCCAAAAATGGCTAGTTGACGGGAGAGTAAATCTTGACTTGACTTGGCGTAGACCTCCCCGGCAACGGTGCCAGAAATTCTTCATGCTACCTCTTGAGCTTGCGTTGGTTTTCCCCGAAGAGGAGAGGATGATGCAGCAGAGTAGCGTAAGTATTTCCCTCAGTTTTTGAGAACCAAGGTATCAATCCAGTAGGAGGCCACGCTCAAGTCCCTCGTACCTGCACAAAACGATAGCTACTCGCAACCAACGCGATTAGGGGTTGTCAATCCCTTCACGGTCACTTATGAGAGTGAGATCTGATAGAGATAATATTTTTGGTATTTTTGGTATAAAGAAGCAAAGGAAAAAGTAAAAGGCAAAGTAAAAACAAAGCAAGATTAAAATGATGGAGATTGATATAATGAGAATAGACCTGGGGGCCATAGGTTTCACTAGTGGCTTCTCTCAAGAGCATAAGTATTCTACGGTGGGTGAACAAATTACTGTTGAGCAATTGACAGAATTGAGCATAGTTATGAGAATATCTAGGCATGATCATGTATATAGGCATCACGTCTGTGACAAGTAGATCGAAACGATTCTGCATCTACTACTATTACTCCACTCATCGACCGCTATCCAGCATGCATCTAGAGTATTAAGTTAAAAATAGAGTAACGCTTTAAGCAAGATGACATGATGTAGAGAGATAAATTCATGCAATATGAAATAAACCCCATCTTGTTATCCTCGATGGCAACAATACAATACGTGCCTTGCTGCCCCTTCTGTCACTGGGAAAGGACACCGCAAGATTGAACCCAAAGCTAAGCACTTCTCCCATGGCAAGAACTACCAATATTGTTGGCCAAACCAAACGGATAATTCGAAGAGACTTGCAAAGATAACCAATCATACATAAAAGAATTCAGGGAAGATTCAAATATTGTTCATAGGTAGACTTGATCATAAACCCACAATTGATCGGTCTCAACAAACACACCGCAAAAAGAAGAAGATTACATCGAATAGATCTCCACAAGAGAGGGGGAGAACATTGTATTGAGATCCATAAAGAGAGAAGAAGCCATCTAGCTAATAACTATGGACCCGAAGGTCTGAGGTAAACTACTCACACTTCATTGGAGAGGCTATGATGATGTAGAAGCCCTCCGTGATGACGGCCTCTTCGGTGGAGCTCCGGAACTGGCCCCAAGATGGGATCTCGTGGATACAGAAAGTTGCAGCGATGGAATTAGGTTTTTGGCTCCTGTTCTGTTCGTTTGGGGGTACGTGGGTATATATAGGAGGAAGAAGTACGTCGGTGGAGCTTCGGTGGGCCCATGAGGGTGGGGGCGCACCTGCGGGTGTAGGGCGTGCCCCCCTACCTCGTTCCCTCCTCGGAGCTTCCTTGGCGTAGGGTCCAAGTCTCCTGGGTCTTATTCGGGAAGAAAATCACGTTCCAGAAAGGATTATTCTGTTTGGACTCCGTTTGATATTCCGTTTCTTCGAAACACTGAAATAGGCAAAAAAAACAGCAATTCTGGGCTGGGCCCCTGGTTAATAGGTTAGTCCCAAAAATAATATAAAAGTGGAAAATAAAGCCCAATATAGTCCAAAACAGTAGATAATATAGCATGGAGCAATCAAAAATTATAGATACGTTGGAGACGTATCACTTCACCCTGCGCCTGGACATCAGGGTTGTTGCGGGTGTTGACCATCCTAGGGAAAACAAGACAACGATTTAGACAAGGATGGCAAAATCTTGACAAGGGAGTGTGCAATGTAAGGATGACACGGAATGCAGAGATGTTCATTTGCAGGACATGGTAATACAGAAACTACCATGTATATACCATTGGTCATACACACCATACATAGTTTATGACAAGCCCATGCTAGAGTACAACTACGGTGAAAGACGATACATCTCATCAGAGGCATTCCAAGCTCCTATACATTATTTTTCTACGCCTCTAGAACATGATACACACCAAGTCGTATCCCATGAGTCACGCAGGACTGTCGAGAATACAATTGTTACAATATAGTGAAGCTACTACCAACTCAGACGTCTCCATAGTAATCTTCATAGAGATTACCACCATGTCCTGGGAGCAGAACATGATCATCTGGAAACAGTCGGTCCTGTGGAGCTTGCGGTCCATAAGGACTCGGATGTGGCCTCGGTCCAACAAACGGTGGTAGACGGGGTCCACGGGGAGGAGTGATGCCTCCTACATCACGCCAGTCCATACAATCTGGCAGACCAGAGCGCACGGGGTACAAGTCCCTCATGTCCATATACCCAGCCTGCACGGCAGGTGCAAAACCATGTCAGAGTGTCCGACCTTTACTTGATGGCCATGTTGATGCTTTTAAGCATTGACCGTGGTACCTAGTACATCAAGGAGAACATTAGAAGCGGAGTGCTAAATGTTTCTCTGTCAATCATCGAGATTTCATTTCCTTGGCATTGCTAAGGACAAATCTAAGAAAGTGTTTTCTTTCTTTGCATCTGCATCGTCCATCACTATTCATCATGGTAGTATGATGTGTCGCCAGGATCCTCGGCATGGATGTTGGTAAAACCTTGATGAATACGGAAATGCTCAAGTTCTTGAGAGCACGCTCAGACACCAGGTTATATCCTCGGTATCAATTGGAATGTGCCTTCCATTTGCCGAGTTGTCTTATAACTCTAGTTTCCTTTCCCAGCTAAGTATGCCATTCTTTCAAATTCCTTCAAACGATCAATTGTGAATTGCCTTGGGCTGGTATGAAGAGCTTCAATGATCTATGCATCAAAAGTAATTCTTTTTACCACTTAAGGGAACAATTCTACGAGTCACCTTCCCTAAGGTGTCATGTTATGGAATCATGGCAATTATGTCCTTGCTACTTTGAACCATGCACCATCTTACTCAAGCGTGGAATCGTTGCCTACCAACTTGAACCTTCGCCATCTACTTTTCCATCACCCCTGGTGTGTGTTATGTGTCTCAGCTCAAGAGATGTTGTTGTGTCTCATTCCATGAATTGATCGTGAGTTGCTCGATCTTCGAGAAGATCGAATCCTGTAGAGTTTATTTTTGTCATCGTGTTGGATGAAGATCTCGAAAGCAAAGATGTCAAGATCAAGATGATGATCGAATCAACATTCTTATGAAGTGCAAGTTGGATCATGAAGATCAAGTTAGCTATGTATCCCCTCTGTCTTCTTAGCTCACATCTTGAATCTCGGGACGAGATTCTTGTTTAGTGGGGGTGAATTGTCACAGCCCCAGAATATTGCTTGTATTAGTTGCAGGTTAGAGCAATCATGCATCATGTCTAAATTTCTGAAACTTGGAATTGAGGAAAGTGGAAGCCTCAAAAACTTAAATAAAAGAAGGGCAAAGAACCCTGGAAATCTCATTCTTTGTTTCCAAGATGTCCTTTTGCAATGTTTGATAATTTTGGCAAGAGCTATATATCAAACCAGAATTTAGGAACATTTTTAAGGATTTATTTTTGGGACTCTGAATTTAAATCAATAGCTATTTGAATTTGAGTTATATTCATATAACTAGAATATAATTTCAAATATCTTTGAAACATTTTATGTGCATTTGGAAATGTCCATTCTGCAACATAAAATTATTCAAAGGGTTTTGTCACTGTTTTGAAATTGTTTTGAATTTTGAACAATGGCAGAATATTAAACAACAGAAAACATAATAGAAAAATAAAACAGAGCAACCTTACCTGGCACTCACCTGGACAGCCCACCTGGCTAGTCCACTGGGCGGCCCAGCCCACCAGGGGCACCGCTGTCTTCAACCTCTGCCTACTGGAAGAGGCATGTCGACGCGCCCGTGCCCGAGCCTCCATGCCCTTATTGCAGGGCCACATACGAGATCTCCTAGAAAGAGATTAACAGTCTGGTCGTGGTGACATAGGTTATGCTGATCCACCGAGTTCTGCCCTGCAAACGTCGCCCCCTCCGCCTGTGGGAGTTCAATCCGGAGGGACCACGAGCCCTCCAACATTTTATGGGCGCAACACCCGTGGAGATGTACAAATTGTTCTTCGGATCACAAACAATGTGTCCGGATTTGACCGAGGACGCAGGTCTGAGCTACAATCACCCGGATATTCAAGTAAGCAGCCTTGTGCCCGGACTCACTATCCGTATATTTATCATAAAATTGCTCTTAACAGAGCCGTCCTTTAAACAGGAGTGGATAGCGAAGGCAAAGCTAATCAGGTGTTCGGCCCCCCTCCCCGAGACCACGCCGGATCCCGTGCTGGTCAGGATGTTGGAGGTAGTGCCTTCGGAGGAAAGCGAGGGAGGGGACAAGGAAGCTACCGCCTCTTTGAAGGAGGCTGTTCAGAAGGGAGGAATCGAAAATTCCTCTCCTCAGGGGAAGAAGAGGACCGCCTCTGAAGACCCAGAGAGCATGGCCTCAAAGCGGGGGAAGAAATCCTCGTCAAAGGGTCCTGCGCCGGGGGATACCTCTGCCGAATTATGCCCTCAAGGGGATCAGCCCTCCATCGAGCCGTAAGTAAAGGGAGGTTTTCTTTTTAAGAGATGAGAGAAATCCTTGCTTTATATCTGAGAAAAGTAACCGAAAATTTACCTTGTAGCTCGGACCTCAACCCTTCTCAGCAGAGCTCGTCTTCAGGGGACCTTCTTCCAGAGATGATGGAGAGCGGAATGCCTCCCCCTGCCGTACTGCCTAGCGAGGCTGGTGACCCTGAGGTATCGTCGCGGAGGGTTTCTCTTAATCCGGCAGGGCCGGAAGGTAGTCGTATGGGCCCCCAAAGCCCTCCGCGTCCGGCCTTCGAAAAGGGCCATCGGACGAGTCCGGCACCGTCCGGTGCGTGGTCGGAGGAGCTGAAGGATCTGCTAGGGCGAGCATCTATCTCAGAGGAGCACCGTGCACTGATGGGTACGGTGATTGAGAGGATTTCATCCACGGAGAGCGGATTGCACGAGGCCGTCAGGAGTTTACTGACAGGTTTTGAGGTACGTGAAATAATGTACCTTTCCTTGACAGTTGCGCATAAAGAAGATGCACCCTGTGTAGATAGTAGCCCCTGAGACTCCGTGCGTTGTCAAAAGTGACGGTGCGCAGAGGATCATAATCCCAGGTCTAATATGCCGCCTTCATACATAGGTGGCGAAGTGTCCGGAGGCCAGCCAGACTGATGAATTTGCCAAGCTAAAGCGGCAGCTTGACATGGCAGATGCCGACATCGCGCTTGTCAAGAAGCGGCTTGACGAGGCACAAGATATGTAATTCCTCCGGTGGCACCTGGTAAGAGGAGCTTTATGCCAGTATCTTACAATGTGTGTGCTTGATGCAGATGGTGCTGCTGCCATGGAGAATCTTCGGGCGGAACTTGCCCGAGCCAAGAAGCAAGCCAGAAAAAGTGATGCGGCTGCCGGAAAGGCAATTGAAGAGCTGAAAGCCGAACATGCTACTCACTCCCGAAGCAAGAAGGAAATGGCCGAGATGGCCGTGAAGCTGAAGAGCGCTGCTGGCCGTTGCAAGCTTCTTGAAAAAGAAGACTGGGCAGGACAGACGGACCTAGAGAAGGCCGTTGCCGATGCCAAGGATGCTCGCTCTGCGATGAGAGCTATGAAGGAGGAGCTGCGTCAGGCCGGAGAGATCGCGGCTGGAAAGCCCTTTATGTTGCGGAGGAAGTTCTGTGATCCTAAACATGCTCCGTTAGACCGGATGTGGAGTACGGCGGACACCTATCTGGATTTGGCAGCGAGTGCTGCAGATGCGACCGAACACTTTCGAGATCAAGAAGATCGCGAAGTGGAAAAGCTCTTCTGGTCACAGTTCCACAATCCAGAGCGTCCACTGTCAGTAGCCGATCGTTTGGCCGAATGGGCCAAGCTGAATAGGTTGTCCGGACTCTCCATGAAGTGTGTCATGAGTCATCTGTGGCCAGAGAAGCCAGAGCCGAAAAGTTATTTCAACTTGGTGCAGCAGTTCCTTGGTGCGGAGCCGCATATCAATGCGATGAAGAGGTCAGCGTGCATAGAGGGTGCGCGGATGGCTCTTGCTCGTGTCAAGACATACTGGGCGGAAATGGAGTCCACCGCTATTGCATCCCTAGACTCGGATGGAAGCCGAGTACCTGCCGAGCACTATTTTCAGGAAGTTTTGCAAGGCGCTCGTTTAATAGAGACGCAGTGCTCAAAGAATATTATATTCGAATAGCATATGCTATTGTAAAACAATATTTTGATAAATTGTATAAGCTTTTTATACTTGTGCCTTCAAGTATTATAAAACCTCCTGTGCGACCGTTTAAGATATATGTATATATAATCTGAAAGATGGCAGTCGTTGACTTCAGCCCCCACGCAAATATTGCGGGGGTGTTCGCAGAAGGCGCGTTTTCACACTTGATCCAACGTCTTGGTCCTACAAAGGAGGTGATAGCGCAGCGAACTAGGCAATCGGACTATAATGCTTTAACACTTTCACTTAGCCATAGGAGTTTGACAGTGAGGCTACTTATATAGCCCCTGGTGGCGCCTGCGCTCGCCCGAACTCGGGGCGCGTATGTGCCTGGCCAGGAAACGGTCCTTCGTTAATGCGGAGGAATCCTAAAGATTCTGATAAGTCATCGAGTGGTTGACCAGTCTCACGCTATGTCATGACAGTCAGTTTTCGGCTTTCTCTACTGAGGTGCTCGCCTGGCCGAACCGGGGCACAATCATAGTAGTTCTCCTGGTGCCGCCTTAGCCTATAGAGCGGAACGTAAGGCAACAAAACACAGGAGCCGGGCAACCCAACATTTGACCAAAGACATGATTCGGAGCTGATGCATATAAGGCCAAACTCGCGACGCCGAACATTCCCTAAGGTATTCGGTCTTTATGAGGGCGGGCGGGACAACGTCCTTAGTAATAAGCCCCTAGTGTCCAGGTACGCACAAAATTCTGACGTGGCCACATGCCAAAACGCCAGCCTCCTCCTTGGTTATACCAAGAAACCAGGGGATGTGTATCAACAAGAGACAGTAAAAAAAAGGTTTACGCAGGGTCTTAATCTGAAAAGAATCCTTGGAACGAGTCCCTGCTGCACGTCTGCGCCTGTGTCTCCGTTGTGCCGTATCCTGGACGGGCGCAGCACGGTGTTCATCTGTAAAAGAGAGGAACTTAGTTGAAGAAAGGTCGTGCCGAACGGAAGTTATACTAAATAAACAAATTATAAATTGAAATGGGTAAAATTGAGCTTGATTGTCTCTTGTCTTATATGCGCGAAGCCCCTAGTACAGGGGGATACGGCTATTAAGCCTTTATCAATTATATGTTTATGCCAGACTCGTCTAGCCGTGTCCGTGGTCTTAACGACCTGTTTAGATGTTTTGGCTGGTGCAACCCTTTTATTGTGGGGCTGTTAAGGCAGCCGCACAGTCTTCCGCGCGGGAGGCGCATCCAATGTTTTCCCTTTAATGAGATGATGCCTCGTGGACCGGGCATCTTAAGCATAAGAGATGCATAACGCGGAATTGCGTTAAAGCGGGCGAAAGCTTCGCGTCCCAGTAGTGCTTGATAGCTGCTTGAAAATGGGGCGATATGGAAGGTTAGCCTTTCGCGACGGAAGTTGTCGGGGGAGCCGAACATAACTTCTAGCCGGAGAGAGCCCGTGCAGTGGGCAACCGAGCCTGGCGTTACTCCTTGAAAGGAAGTGTTGCCATGGTGAATTTTTGTTGGGTCTATCCCCATGTGGCGGATTGTGTCCTGATATAACAGGTTTAGACCACTGCCGCCATCCATCAGGACATTTGTAAAGTGGAGTCCGCCGATTATTGGATCTAATACCAAGGCAGTCCAGCCTGCGTTCCGGATACTTCTAGAGTAATCCTGATGGTCAAAGGTGATCGGTTTTAACAACCAGTGGCGAGACTCCTTTGGGATAGGCTGTATGGCGCGTATCTCTATGGGTGCCGCTTGTTTTGTCACGTGAAGTAAGTTTACTGTTTTTACTTCTTGTGGAAAATTCTTTTGTTTCCTAGTGCTCTTCTTGTGGGGTTCGTCGTCGTCCTCACTTGGTGTGTCGAGCCCATTGTGTTCGGCGTTGAGTTTGTCATATTGCTTGAAGACCCAACAATCTCTGTGGGTATTGTTGGGGATATAACTATTTGTGTAAGCCGCCCAGGAGGGGCCGGGTTACGCAAAGAGGGACTTATCAGAAGAAGCCCAAGACCAAGCATGAAGATGGCGGTTCAATAAAGGGTCTAAGGCCCGTAGGCGATTTAAGGCCCATAGTGGTAAACCGCCATGACGGCATGACTTGTATTATAAGGTAGAATTAACTAGTCACTGAGCCGGACACTGTTTATGAGCCGGCCGGGACTCTGTAGGCCGCAGGGTGTCAACCCGTGTATATAAGGGGAGGACCCGTCGGCGGCTTAGGGAAGGAAACAACTCATCGAGAGCCAGGCATAGCGTATCTCACTCCCTGGTCACCGAAACCTCAAGCAATACCAACCCAACTAGACGTAGGCCTTCCTTCACCGTAAGGGACTGAACTAGTATAAACCTCTCATGTCCTTTGTCCCAATTAACCCCTTTAAGCTTCCTAGTTGCGATGGCTCCACGACTAAGTCCTTGCAAGAGGACATCTGCCATGACAATTCCACGACAGTTGGCGCCCACCGTGGGGCCAGCGCACGGTGGATTTGAGTTCTTGAAGGGCAGCTTCGAAGGGCTCAAGGGATACGCGGTTGGCCGGATGACCAAGAGTCGTCGCGGCAAGATCTACATCGATGACAAAGGCTGGGGCCCCGACGCCGGCTCAATTGAGTACGGGTACCGGGTCCCCTTTGGCAGAATTCACGTCTTCATCGGCCGAATCGGTGAGCCGGGCCCTGAGCCGGACAGCTGCACCGACCTTGTCAAGATGGCTCAGCGTGCGAGATCCGCCTGAGCTCGACCCGTTGTGAAGCGTGCCTTTGTGGATTGCATCCACGGAGGTGAACTTTGTGAAGGATTTGAAGGTGATGGTGAGCCGGCCGTCCTCTCTGACGGTGAATCGTCCGCCAGCTCAACAGATTCGCTGTATCAAGTTCAAGATGGCGTGCTTGGGGGTTGTTCTGATGGCAGCACTATTCCGGACCCCTCAGAGTCGCCAAACTAGACAGGAGTCTTCATGGCTGGCACTCAACCCGGCCAAAATTCTACGGCTTCAGCGGCAATAACGTCCGGGTTAGGAGCAGCCGGGGCAGGAGGCCCTATGCGCTCACCAGCTCAGGTGCTGACGGATCTCATGGATAGACTTGCGGCCCTGTTAACTGTCACAGTCATCCCTGCGAACCAGTCTGAACATGAGGCAGAGGTGGCACAGGTTCGTGAGGAAATTGCTCGGGCCAAGGAAACCTTAGCAGCTGAAGATACTATATTGGCTACAGAGCGGGCGGCTTTGGACGCACGGGCGCAACAGCTTCAGACAGAGGCTTTTCAGCTCAATATGAGCCTGAACGCATCTAATGAGGTAATGAGGAGGAGACATCAGAAAACTCAGTCCCATTTACCTCAAGTTTATGATTCTTGGAATCTCTTTGCTACACCCGGAGCCGGCCCAAATAATCCACCGGGTGCAAATCAGTTTATGACATCCGGAGCGGGAGGCCCGGTCCAGCCTCAGGTGACGGCGCCTCTTTACGGGAATATGGAACCACCCCGTTACGTACCAATACCTCAGGGTCACTTCTCCAACCCCATGGAGAACTTAATCACAGCATCAGCACGTTTGACGGCTCTCCCAGTGGATGGTGATGATCCGACAGCGGTGGAAACCCGGAGGATCAGGGAACTTGTCCAAACAGCTCTGGCTCAGCAAGAGACCTACTCCTACAGCCGGGACAGGATTCACTCAACTCCTTCGCCTTGGCTGGCTCCGCCTCGTCAGAATCGGAGCCCGAGTTACAGCAGACACATGGAATCAGAGGCCATGTCAAGCAGCACACGGCGCCGGAACCAGCCAGGCGGGTATAACCTGGTGCAAGATCGAATACGTCAAGAGGACGAGCGGGCGGCTCAGCTAGCGGCTCAGCTCGCAGACCAACAGGACTTACCGGCTTATCCAACGACTTCTGTTGAGGCGGGAGTCGCTACTAGAACTAGAGGTGTTCCTTGTCTGGTACCGGCTCTACGTAATGTACGTCTGCCCAAAGATTTCAAGGGGCCTTGGAAGGTGCCAAATTACTCGGCCGACTTACAGCCGGGGGCGTGGATCGAAAGTTATGAGATGTCCATGGAACTGCTGGAGGTCAGTGACGCAGCAATGGCTAAATACTTCACCATGATGTTGGATGGGACGGCCCGTTCTTGGTTAAAGGGTTTACCACCCAATTCTATTGGTTCATGGGCAGAGCTAAAAGCTCGATTCATACAGAACTTTAAAGACACTTGCAAGCAGTCTATGTTAATTGTGGACCTGACAAATTGTAAGCAGGAGGAAGGTGAATCCACGACTCATTGGGTGCGCCGGGTCAAAGAGATAATACATTCGTCTGCCAAGATGGATGCCGGCTCAGCAGTTCTTATGCTGGAGAAGAATTGCCGCTTTGAACCTCTGAGACAGAAGCTGGGGCGTCTTAAGCGTGATTGCAATGATATGGGGACGCTGATGGCAGCTTTAGTCAAGTACGCCGATTCTGATAGTACCAAGGATCCCGCATCTGATGAGGAAAAGATAGGGAAGGGAAAGAAGAACGGTAATGGAAAGGGTCAGCAGCATAACCCGGCAAATCAAGGAGGCAATAAGCGTAAGGCGGACGGTAACCCGGAATTTGTGGCTAATGCACAAGGTAACAACCAGAAACGCAAGGGGAAACCGCCCCCTCGGTCCGGCGGGTCAGCTCCATCTCTTGAACAGCTACTCAATGAGCCTTGTCCGAGGCATGGCACCCGGGAACATCCAGCGACTCACTTATGGAAGGATTGTGCAATCATGAAGGCTTTCAAGAATTCCAACATGTTTGATGGCAATCAAGGCCCGGGCGGCGGCTCAGGAGCTGGCGGCTTTCATGGCCCGGGCGGCGGTTCAGGCCCCGGCTTTCAGGGAAACTAGGGTGGTTATAACCAACAGCAGTCTGGTCAAGGAGGTCAGCAGCAGCAGCAGTCAGGTTATTAGAGCCATCCAAAACAGCTAAACAGCGGGCAGTATCACGTATTCACCACAAGCCTGTGTAAACGTGATCAGAAAATTCATAAGAGGGCTGTAAACTCTATTGAGCCAGCAGTTCCTCGTTATTTGAGGTGGTCAGAACAGCCCATTGTTTGGAGTAGGGAGGATCACCCCCCCCGGGTTGATAATCCGGGCCAACTAGCCTTGGTGGTGGCCCCGCAGGTCGGTGGTTACAAATTTACTAAGGTGCTTATGGATGGAGGTAGAAGCATCAACATCCTCTATTACGAGACCTTTCGGCGCATGGGCTTAACAGACAAGAATTTAAAGACTTCCAACACCGTCTTCCATGGAGTGGTGCCTGGTAAGTTGGCGTATCCTGTGGGTAAGATTGAGCTGGAGGTAGCTTTTGGAGACGAGCATGATTCTAGGGCTGAGAAGTTAACCTTTGAGGTGGTCAAAATCAAAAGTCCATATCACGCTTTGTTCGGGCGGCCGGCTTATGCCAAGTTCATGGCGCGGCCGTGTTATGTTTACTTGCAGCTCAAGATGCCGGGTTATAAGGGCACCATTACTGTGCATGGAAGTTGTAAGGTGGCCCTGGAGTGTGAAGAAGGCGACGCGGCTTATGCCGAGTCTGTCTGTGCAGCCGAGGAGCTCAAGTTTTATCAAAACAACGTTGACCCGGCAGACATGACCTCCCTCAAGAAGCCGACTACGGAACATGACCCGGCCATGAAGTTTAAGTCGGCTGCAGAGACTAAGCTTGTTGATTTTACTCCAGGCGATTCATCTAAGCAGTTCAGCATTAGTGCCAACTTGGATCCTAAATAGGAAAGCGCTCTAATCGAGTTCATCCGTGAGAATCGGGACATCTTTGCATGGAAACCTTCTGACATGCCGGGTGGACCGAGAGGACTCGCTGAGCACACTCTTAATATTGATCCGAAGTATAAGCCGGTCAGGCAGTTTCTGCGGCGATTCAATGAGGAATGACGAAAAGCCATTGGAGAGGAGGTCGCCCGGCTCTTGGCGGCTAGGTTCATTATTGAAGTCTTTCACCCGGAGTGGTTGGCTAACCCGGTGCTCGTGCTCAAGAAAAACGGCACCTGGCGGATGTGTGTGGATTATACGGACTTAAATAAGGCTTGTCCGGCTGATCCTTTCACTCTTCCCCGTATTGATCAAATCATTGATGCTACGGCGGGTTGCACGCGTTTGAGTTTTCTGGATGCTTACTCTGGTTATCATCAGATCAAAATGGCAGTTAAGGACCAGAAGAAGACGGCTTTCATCACTCCGTTTGGAGCCTTTTGCTATGTGTCTATGCCTTTTGGGCTCAAGAGTGCCCAGGCGACTTATCAGCGGTGTGTAAAGAATTGTCTCCATAATCAGATTGGGCGCAATGTTCATGCTTATGTGGATGACATAGTGGTGAAGTCCAGAGAGACGGAAACCTTGATATCTGATCTCAGAGAAACCTTTGATAACCTCCGGGTTTACAAGATGATGCTTAACCCAGAGAAGTGTGTATTTGGTGTACCTGCAGGCAAGCTTTTGGGATTCTTGGTCTCAAACAGGGGCATTGAAGCTAATCCGTAGAAGATCAAAGCAATCACCTCTTTGGCTAAGCCGGTGTGCATCAATGATGTTCAGCGACTAGCGGGTCGTGTTGCTGCTTCAAGCTGGTTCATAAGCCGGCTAGGTGAGAAGGCCCTGCCATTGTATCAGATGATGAAGAAGGCAGACACCTTTGTCTGGAGTGATGCTGCTAACGCCGCTTTTGAGGATTTGAAGAGGCAGTTGTCTGAGCCGCCGGTTCTTGCATCTCCTATTGACAAAGAGCCTTTGCTGTTATATGTGGCTGCTAATTCACGAGCCGTCAGCGTTGCAATTGTGGTGGAACGCAAGGAGGCCGGTAAGGAGCATCTGGTTCAACGGCCGGTTTATTATGTCAGTGAGGTGCTCATTGAGTCAAAGCAAAGGTACCCTCATTGGCAGAAGCTGGTTTACGCAGTGTTCATGGCAAGCCGGAAGCTGAAACAGTATTTCCAAGGTCACCCTATTACGGTGGTGAGTTTTGCCCCCTTGGGAGACATCATCCAGAACAGAGAGGCCACAGGACGAGTCGCCAAGTGGGCCATTGAGCTCGGGCCTCATGGTTTGAAGTATGTGCCACGTACTGCCATTAAGTCTCAAGCCTTGGTGGATTTTATCAATGACTGGACAGAGCTGTAGGCACCTGAGGAGAAGCCCGATAACACATATTGGACGATTCACTTTGATGGGTCCAGACAGCTGGAATGCTCGGGGGCTGGAGTCGTGTTAACTTCCCCTCGAGGTGACAAATTCTGTTATGTGCTCCGGCTTATGTTTCCTTGTACTAACAATGCAGCTGAGTATGAGGCCTTACTCCATGGTCTCCGGATGGCTAAAGAGATGAACTTGAGCCGGGTAAGGTTCTTAGGAGACTCAGACCTTGTGGCCCAACAGGTGTCAGGCAAGTGGGACTCCAAAGATCCCCTTATGGTGGCTTATCGTCATGAAGTTGACGCGGTGGCTGGGCACTTCAAGGGTTATGTGGTGGAGCACATTGATTGAAGGAAGAATGAGGCGGCTGATGCCTTAAGCCGGCTGGGATCTCAGCATAAGCCGGTGCCTCCTAACACCTTTCTTGATGTTTTGCATAATCCTTCAGTTAAGTTACCTACAGAGGAAGATCTGGCAATACCAGACCCAGAGGCACAGCTGGTGGCAGCTCTCCACGTTATCCCAGATTGGACAGTGCCTTATTTGGCTTACATGACCCGGGGAGAGTTGCCTGAAGATGGGACCTTGGCAAGACAAATCGTCCGGCGGTCCAAGTCTATGACAATTATCAATGGCGAGTTACATCACTGCAGCATCACTGGAGCGTTTCAATGTTGTGTGTCGCCTACAGAGGGTCAGGAGATCCTTCGTGAGATTCATGAAGGTGATTGTGGTCATCACGCCGGCTCAAAATCTCTTGTGGCCAAAGCTTTCCGTCATGGATTTTATTGGCTGACGGCTCACGCTAATGCGGAAGATCTGGTCAGTAAATGCGATGGATGTCAGAAGTTCTCACGACGAGCTCATGTGCCGGCTCAAGAATTGAGGATGATTCCAAGTACTTGGCCGTTTGCAGTCTGGGGGCTTGACATGGTTGGACCTTTCAAAAGGTCTAAGGATAAAAAGACACACCTCTTGGTGGCAGTTGACAAGTTTACAAAGTGGGTTGAGGCGGAGCCAGTCAGTAAGTGTGATGCAGCCACGGCGGTCCAGTTCATGAAAAAGGTGATTTTCCATTTCGGCTTTCCACATAGTATCATAACTGATAATGGCACTAACCTCTCCAAAGGAGCCATGGAAGAGTTCTGTCAACCGAGAGCATATCCGGCTTGACGTTTCGGCTGTGGCTCATCCTCAGTCCAATGGTCAAGTGGAAAGAGCCAATCAAGAGATCTTGAAAGGTATCAAGCCCCGGCTCTTGGTCCCCTTACAGCGGACGCCGGGTTGTTGGGTGGAGGAGTTACCCTCTGTACTTTGGAGCATCAACACTACACCTAACAGATCCACGGGTTACACACCTTTCTTCATGGTGTACGGAGCAGAGGCGGTTCTGCCAAGTGACATCCGGCATGACTCACCTCGCGTGGCGGCTTATGTTGAGGCTGACAACGAAAAAGCTCGTCAAGATGCACTTGACCTGTTGGACAAAGAGCGAGACTTGGCAATAGCCCGCTCGGCGATTTACCAGCAAGACCTGCGCTGCTACCACAGCCGTCGGGTTAGGTCCAGAACCTTTCAGGAAGGCGACTTAGTGCTCCGACTCATCCAGGATCAATCTGACATGCACAACCTATCCCCTCCTTGGGAAGGACCCTTTGTGGTCAGCAAGAATCTGAACAACGGATCATACTACCTTATTGACGTTCGAGAGCACAAAGACTCACGTAAGTCGGAGGAGGGGACCCGTCGGCCGTGGAATATCACTCATCTTCGGCCTTACTATACTTGAGCCACCGGCTCTAATGTGTATATATTTCTACTATGTATATATTACATAAAGCAATAAAGCAGGACCTTTGTCCTTTTTTCCACTTCCAAAAAAGGTTTATGTGTCTTCTTTGTCAGGTGGTGGAGATAACCAAGAGGAAGCGGGTCATATCTGAATCCGGCTTTTCCTTCGGTCTGGCTTATGATCATATCTGAATCCGGCTTTTCCTTTGGTCTGGCTTATGATCATATCTGAATCTAGCCATGGTCACTTGGGGGCTTCCTGTTCAAACATAGGTTGTATTCGAACCAAAGAGAACATAGTTGTCGATACCCACTTGATCGGCATACTTCCAAACCCACTTGGGGGCTTCTTGATCATATTTGAATCATAGCTTAACCCCTTTGGGTCTAACGTGGATCGTATTTGAATCAGCATCATTAAACAACTCTTATGGTCACTTGGGGGCTTCCTGTTCAAACATAGGTCGTATTCGAACCAAAGAGAACATAGCTGTCGATACCCACTTGATCGGCATCGCCACAACCACTGGGGGCTATATGATTGTATCTGAATCTTAGCTTAACCCCTTTGGAACGGTTCACTGGTCGTATTCGAATCAGAAGCCTTGTAAATTTTATTCATTATACTTGATTATCTTGAGAATCTCTAGAAAATACAATGGAGTGTACTGCCATCCTCCGGCTTAACATTGGTTACATCAGGTTGATAAGTACCAGGTGAACTTTATGTGTCAATTTTCAAGAGTTAAACTCAATCTCAGGGGTCGGGCTACATAAGCCGGAAAAATAACCGTAAGCATCACAGGTATATTATTATGATTATGACTACTAAGTTTAATCATAAGTTGGTTTTCCTGTAATTATTCGGTATGTGCTCCGGGTTATCAAGGCTTACGTGATCCTCATTACGATAAGTCGCCAAGGGGTTTTTGTTTGTCTTATGTGCAGGGCAATACAAGATATTTCTGCAAGGACATAACAGATTCATGTAAACTGCAAGTGCATAGTAACGGCGGCTTATGCAAGTGTTAAGTGCCATAAGCATGCACGAAGGCATGACAAAAGTCAAAGTATTTTCTACTCTATTACAAGACCCCCCGGGTCTAAATGATGAGGCATTGTTTTTTTTCTACCAAGACATAAGCATGTGGCGCCTGGCGATTTACTCTTGGGGTTGACCTGAAGCTTCCGGGTTATCCTTCTCCGCCTCTCCGCCGGCTACCTTGTCCTGGAAGGATGATGATGCCCAGTCAATGCCACTCAAGGCTTCAAACTCAGCTTCATCATCTATTAAACCGGTTGGATCGACTTCAGGGGCAAAGGTGTGCTTACGAGTTGGAGGAACCAGGTTGACTTCATGGTAATGAGGTGTTGGAATCCTCCGGTTCTCCTTATCATAACCCGGCTGATATTTGGTCACATCAGTGTCATTCCTAATAAGGGTAGCCACCGGGTGTATGTCTTTCACACAGGCGGTAAAGTCTGCCTCGTCAAATAAGGTGCCATCCTCCTTTAGACTCAGGAATCCAAGAGCAATGTCGGCCGGATCTAGTTCAGGATAAAATGCTTTAGCCCGGCTCAATGCTGCTATCGCCCCGGCACTTGCGGATGCCCGCCTTAGCTCTTGAACCCGCTGAGGAAGTACTGCAAGCCATTTCAGCACATCTTGAAGGAGATATGGAACATCATTCGATAAAGCCACAACAGCCAAAGCACGTTGTGACCTGGTGTAAAGTTGTTCCACCAGTGTATACACTGCCTTCAGCTTGGTCAGCATATTTTGCTTAAGGTTAGTACTCCTGGGGCCTATATTGTTAAAAACCATAAGGTAAATCGGAGGTACGAATTACGGTATTTATCAACAAAAGGTTTGCAGAATTTAAGTTTTCATATATTGGCACTTACCAAAGATTGTTGAGACCATTTGAGATATCTGATTCTTTAAGCCGGATAGTTCGTTATTCACTTCTGCAAGTGATGCTTCTGCTATCTCGGCCCGGGTCACCAGTAAGGCCTTTTCATCAGCCCAGATTTTCTTCTCCAACTCAAAATTCTTCTTCAACTTCTCTTGTTCAGAGACGCTGAATTCAAATTTGGAGTTGGCCTTTTGAATTTCAATTTCCTGGGCTGCCAGGTGGTTCTTCAGATCAGCAATTTCCGACTCAAATTGGCTTATGGTAGCCTGCATGGCACCGGATAATAGTCAAGATTATGGTAAATAATATTAAGTCCCAAGCACTTTGCAAGCAAAGATACTTGGCACTTGGGGGCTAATGCATACCGAAGCTTTCTAAATTATTAAGCCGGTCTTGGATATTAAGTCCCAAATACTTTGCAAGCAAAGATACTTGGCACTTGGGGGTTAATGTGTGTCGCAGGTTAAAAGTACTGTATTACAGCCGGTTTAAATAAATACTCTTTAAGCCGGACAAGAGGCTCTGACAATGTTTCTAAGTCTACAGCATATTTACTCATAAGCAATAGACTTGGGGGCTGGTACAGTAAGTATGATTGAAAGTAAAGAAGCATAAGTCATACCTCAGATTTTTGCTGTATTTGCTTCACCATATCAATTTCCAGGTCACGGCTGCTCTGAACCTGGTTGATGTAGCCCAAGACGATTTCTCCAATACTCAAATGGGTATAGTCGGTGATATCCATCTTGGCCTTACGGCGCTCTAATAACTCCTCCTTAGCAGAACATTTGGCGAGTACAGTGGGTTGAGCCGGCTCAACAAATTGAGTCTTCAAAAACTCAACTTCCGGGTCATCTGCCTTGGCGGGGCTAGGAGCCTCCGGGTTAACAGAATCATTGATGACTTGTTCAGCAGGCGGGTCAGAAGAGGTTGCAGGAGCATCATGAGATAATGAAGGTGGCGGCTCGTGAACAGAAGTATCAGGCATGGCCGTTCCAAGCGCCGGCTCAGTTACAACCGGATCCTGGGCCGGCTTATCTTTCTTTGCTTTCTTCCTGGCCTCCACTTGCACGCTATCGACAAAACGGAATAAATGAGTACAGAGACATAAGGAAGAGCATAAGGTAAATAAATTTGTATTACCCAGGGGCAGTCTTAAAAGCCGGCATGTTTGACTGCATGGACTCGCCGGATGAAGGAGATGTATCCTGATAATTGGAGTCAGACGAATTGAGAGGTTGATGGATTAGACCAGTCAAAGGTAAAAAAGGGGATAAGTCGGAGATAACCTCAGTCCGACGCTTTCGGGTTGTATCAGGAAAGCCGGAGGAGAGCTCTGCATCCTTGCTGGTCCGGGTCTGCCTCCGGCTTTCAAATTGATGTTGCTTCAAAAGAAAGTCAGGGTCTTGGTAAGCCAAAGGATGTGAAAATCTTATTTTCCGGGTTACTCTTCGAATTTTCTGACGCGGCACAGGCTCGTAGTCGGAAGATATTATAGTTACCTCTTCTTCAACGGGTTGGCTGTTTCCCGTGTCTTCCTGAAAGAGAAATCATGTCAGCAAAATGACGATACAATAGTCAGGGAAGTTTAAAGATTACCTCTTCTTCGGCGTCATCAGAATCATCGAGCTGGAACATCTCTGAAGCGCTCGGTTTTCTCTTCTTTGAAGTAGAAGGCCTGGTGGTTCGTTTTTCGGCCCTCTTTGCCGCCCGAGCTTGTTTGGCCGCCTCATGATCATACGGAACTTTCCAGAACTTGTCGTTTACCTGTAAGGAGTTGTAAAGAGGTATGAGTAAATATAAGGTAAACATAATAAAAGGTGATCAGTGAGGCTAATGACTTACTGCGGGGGCCGGATTGATCTTACAGAAGGGGAGTAAGTTGAAGGCATTATTTACCACAGTCCCCTCTTTCAGCAATGACTGGATCATAGCTTCGACCGGGTCTTATGGTAAATCATTAGGGCTGTGACGCAGCGGGTCATCCTTTTCCCCTGAGTAAGTACACATTAAGCCGGGTCGGCGGCTTAACGGAATAACCCGCCAGGTAATCCAGGTCCGAACCAAATCAATGCCGTCCAAACCATTGCCCAAAAGGTCCTTAATCTTCTTTATGGTGGGAGCAAGGGGAATATGCTCAACTGAAGATAATTTGTCAGCCAATGGGTGGTTGGACTCCAAGAGCAGAGCACGAAAGCCGGGCAGCGGGTTCTCACCAGCCGGAGAGGTATCTTGGCAGTAAAACCACGTCTAATTCCACTCCTTTGGATGGCTTGGCAGTTCTGCATAAGGGAAAAGACAGTCTCTTCGCCGTTGGATCGAAATACCGCCAAGTTCAAGACTGGGCCCATTGGCACGTTCATTTTGCCGGTTCAAATAAAATAGCTCTCTAAACAAAGTCAAACTTGGTTCTTCTCCAAGGTACACCTCGCAAAACACTTGGAAGTTGCAGAGATTTGACACGGAGTTGGGCCCGATGTCTTGAGGCCTTAGATCGAAGAAATTCAGAACATCCCTAAAGAATTTTGAACCGGGAGGAGCAAATCTCCGGCTCATGTGATCAGTAAAAATGATCACTTCCCCTTCCTTGGGTTGAGGTTTTTCTTCAGTTGGGTCAGGAGCGCGATAAGACATAAGCTCTTTCTTGGGCAGGTGACCAGACTTTACAAAGTCATACAACTTGCTCTCTGTGACAGTGGATGGGACCTAGTTGCAGGTTATCGGAGGTTTGAGAGCTTTGGGTGCCATTGCATAAATCGAAGCCTACAGTAAGATAAAAGAAATTTTCCGGTTTATCATAACCCGGAGAGTAAGCATTATTGAGTTATTTAAGATGGCGGCTTAAGAAGGGGCCTAATGACATACAAGTAACTATATGATAATGTTTTAACAGTTGCAGGTATTGAGATGATTAAGGTTTTCTTAAGTCGCCAGAAGCATGTGGTGCTGACAGCCGGTGTTATCTTAAACCGGTTACGCAAACTACTATGACTGAAACAGAGTCAACAAACGCCATTTTTGGCTAAGTGTGGAGTAAATAGGTTTCACAGATTGCAAATATTATTTCGGATCAAACAATGCTCTGGAAAGGAAAAAAATTTAGACCTAGAAACAGGGCAGAGAAGTTCATACACTCGAAGGAAGCTTCTAAACAAGGGAAAACAGATTTGTTTGCATTCAAGATAAGCACAAAGCAGTTACCGCAGCAGTTCTATCCTATTCAATGATCTGAACAGGGCATCAGAGGTACAAAGCATCAAGGGTCCGCAGTTGTCACATCCTAGCTAGTCCATGCATTAGAGTGTTGCATCATGTCTACTTTCAACAGAAACTTGAATTGGGGAAGTCAGAACCCCCAGCACCCCCTCTGAAATCAACTAGGGTTTACTAAAAATAATTTCAATGAACCTGAAATGCCCTTCTAAAATGTTCACCCTCTTTGTCTTGGGTTAGAACCCCTGGCAAAATTGGTGCACAATTTTCTAGGTCAACAACAGGTCACTGAATTAAATCATATGTAAATTGCTTTTGGACATTTAAATGCTAGTAAATATTTTAAATGTTCAAATAATTCTGGATTTAAGTGAGGGCTGTTAGGAATAATCCCAACAGAGCCCATAATTATTTCCAGGATTTTAGTAAGTGCCTTAGTATTTTTAATAAAGCCCTAAAGTTACAAAAAAAGAAAAAGGAAAACAAAATAGGAAAGGCTTACCTGGCGCCCACCTGGCAAGCCCACCTGCCGGCCCAGCCCAGCCACCGCTCCAGCGAGCTGCTTGGCTCGGCCAGGCAGGCAGCCAGGTGCTCGACGGCGGCACCAGTGCGCGCCACGCAGCTGGCCGCCGCCCTACTTCCTCCCCTCGCTGCCCTGCTGGCCTGGGCAGGCTCCACGTCGTGCTCCCGACCCCCTGGACACGCCCATTCGCCCTGCCTCACTCCCTCGCTCCCCTCCGCCATGGCCGACGCAACCGTCGGCGCTCCACCACCGTAGTCGTGTCCACCACCGTCCCCGTGCTGCACCACCGTGTCCATTCGCTCCACCGTCGTCGACTCCATCGTGACCGTAGTGAGCTCAGCTACCTCCCCATCCTCTCCGTTTGCCCTCTCGTGCATCGTAGCAACTACACGAAGCTCACCCGCACGCACCGCCGCGGAGCTCGTCGCCGATGTGTCTCCGGCCAACCACGGGCCACGCCACCTAGTCTACCAACCTCACCGCATCCCCAGGAGCACAGCGCCCCACTCTACGCACCTCGCCGTGCCCCACAGCCTCGGGTTCATCCTCACCCGACTCTAGTGACCGCCTAGCTCATCACCGGTGACGTTCCCGGCCACCCCGAGCTCAACCACCACCACCAAACGCTGCAGCTCATCCCCAGCTACCCGTAGATGACCTCCATCGTCCATTTGGTCGCCGGAATGCACTAATGCACTTCCACCACCGTATCTGGCCTCGCCGGCGGCTAAACGCCAGCGAGTTTGACCGTTGACGTTGACTGGGTGGGCCCAGGTTGACTCCCCTGAGTCAATGACAAGTGGGTCCCCTCTGCTAATTACCCAGATTAGTTTCTAACTAAAAATTATTTAGTCTAATTAAACTGCTGACACATGGGACCCACTGGTCAGTTTGACCTGGACATCCCCGTTGACCCTGACGTCACTCTGACGCAATGCTGACGCAGTAATTAAATTACTAGAATTATTCTTATACAGGAAATTCCAGAAAAGTTCAAACTTCAAAAAATCATAGAAATTAATTTGTAACTCCAAATGCAAAGATTTATATATGAAATTTGATCAGAAAAATTCAATCTATCCACTGGTACTGGTTTCATGCATGTCAGAACAAGTTAACCTTGCTGTTTAAGCAATACAAGATGATGCATTAATGTGGCTATGTTAAATGAACTAACATTTGAACCTTTGGTTCAAATAAGCACATTCCGTCTGTTTTAGCTTGCATTAGGCCAAGACACATCCATATTGCCATGTCATAGCATGCATCATATTGTTGCATATCATCATGTGTTCATTGCGTTCCGATGTGTTCTTTGTGGTAGGTTTTGCCTCCGAGGATATTCACGAGTATCCAACTGAAGGGCAGTATCCCACCACCACTCCATCAGGCAAGCAACCCATTGATCTTTCCGATACAAACCCATGTTATCGCTTCTGCTCTCGTTTACTGCATTAAGACAACGCGATCCAAACTGATGTGTGTTGCAGTAGTTGAACCCACTTCCTTTGCATGACCAGTCATTGCCACAGTAACTAGATGAAACCCACTAGCATGTGTAGGAGTTGATTGAGCCATATGTGTGTTTCCTACCATGCTATGCATGCTATGCTTAGAGTTGTGTCAGGTCTGGCTCATCGGGATGATGAACTAGAGTGAAAGGTTGTGTTGGTAACAAGAGTGAAGTGTTGAATACAATTTGGTAAAGGAATCAATGAGAGGCCATGTAGGAGTACATGGTGGGTTGTTTCATTGAGGCCGTCCTTAAGAACTGAGATCTGTGTGTGTGATTTAAGATTCAGCTACTACCACACATTGGGCCCTGAAATACGACCCCGCTCGACTTACCGACCCCTCTCGTCCTCTGTCCAGGAGTGGCAAGTAGTTTCTGGTGTTTGTAGTTGCTGGGGGCCGCATGCAGCGCTGACCATAGGGGTGGGCTGTGTTGCGGTAGGCACGTGGCCCGGTGTACCGATTCGCCCGTTCGGTGTCTCAGGAACCCTACACACATCGTTTGGGGCCGTTGAGGACACCCCGGCCGGATCTCCTTGCGGATGGAACCCGAATAGGCGATAAACCTGGACTAGAGACTTGTGTGGTTGGTTAGGTCGTGGTCTACACCCACGTCGGCTTTCGCTTGAAGTCTGCCGAGCACATGACGTGTGCAGACGCTAAGTGGTGGAAACATGTGTGAAGAAGTACACCCCTGCAGGGTATAAAACTATTCGAATAGCCGCGTCCGCGGTAAAGGACTACTTGGTCACCTATACAGTTCATAGACAAGTAAATGGATTCTACTAAAAGCCTCAATATAAGTGTGAGTACTGCGGATGGCCCTCTCGTAGGTTGTCGAGAGAGGATCCACGGTGGAGTATTGTGTTGGTGATAGTGGACTCATGTGCGACAAATGTTTTACAAGTTGTGTCTATCGTAGGATAGCTTAGCCAAGAGTTAAAGCTGGCTTGCTTCAATAACTCCACTACCTTCTTGAGAATGTGCATGTATTGTAGGATTCTGTTGTAAGACTTGCTGAGTACCTCCGTACTCATGTTGCTTTAATCAATGTTTTCAGACGACAACACCGCCCCCTCTGATGGGTTCTATGTAGACCTCGACGTTGACGAGTGACTTATCACCCAGGT